>NW_023605603.1:0-23497 GCF_013339745.2 Dermacentor silvarum
CCACCAAATGTGATAGGCTTATCAACAAGCTGAAGAAAGTTAGTGATGTTTCCCTTCGTGGACGCGGGGGACGCGCAAGTGTGTGGACGCCATGAACATGTATATCGAGCACCACGGCGTTAAAACACAGACGGAAAGAGCTCGAACTAGGGAGCCTACTTGCAAGCGCTGTAAAACAGCGCTTGCATGTAGGCTCTCTAGTTCGAACGCGGTCGCGGACGCTACATTGATCTCGACGGTGCAACGCCTGGTGTGCCACAGGGAAAGAGCATATTGCTACACATGCATAGAAGAGATGCCACGAACATGCACAGCGAGCTCCGCGGCGTCCAACAACAAGCGGAAAGGGCACGAATGCGGCTAATCTCTTCTGCATAAAGCTCCTGAAAAAAAAATTGTCGCTGTTTCACCCAAAAGGGGAAGCATCAATTGCGATAGCAAATTAGTAGAGAGCTATACGGAGCAAGGATAGTAGTTTTATCAGCTGTGTAAACTAGGACATGCAGCAGCACCAGCAAGGCGCAGAACTGTTGTCGACGCCGTCGGCGTTTTATCCGCGTTCGCACCGAACGTGCGTGGCGTTGGTGACTGTTGCCGGCATAGAGTTTCACAGTGAGAAACTCTATGGTTGCCGGTGCCTCTGGGGGCGGCTCGAAGGTTTTCGACCAGATCAGAACGGGACACTCGTCGAGCAGCGTCAGAAATCTTACCTACCTTCTCGCCTCGCAACGTTTTTATATAAATACGCATTTGGTGCCGCAGCTAAACGTCGGATCCCCTCCCTCCCGTCCCCCCACGGCATTTCGCGCCACGGAAGAAGTCGCGTTTGCTCTCTGTATATGGTGATTGTAACGGAGGAGAGACGCAGCCCTTCAGGGAGCATGGCGCGGAACGCGCGTTTGCTCTCCGACCTGCATTCGCTCCCGGTGAAAGTGCGCGTCCCTCGCACCCTTTCACTCGCACATACAGCGTCCGGAGCACAGCGACTTTTATTGCGATAGCAATTATATGGACACTCAAAAGCAAATTTCTGCCGTCGGCGTCGCCGTAGCCGTCGCCGTCGCCGTGAGGTTCCGTATGACGTCAATGGAGATGAAATCGTCGCCGCGCGCCGAACGCTAATGTGCGCGTGAAAGGGCGCGAGGGACGCGCGCTTTCACGGGGAGTGAACCCACGGCGGAGAACAAACGCGCGTTCTGCGCCTTGCTCCCTTAAGGGCTGCAGAAGTAGGCGTCTCTTTCCTCATTTATAATCACCATATATGTAGAGCAAACGTGCCTTCTTCCGACGCGCGAAAGGCCGTAGGGTGGGGGGGTAGGGGGAGGGAAGGGAGGCAACGTTTAGCTGCGGCACCAAGTGCCTATTTATATCAGAGGCTCCGGCAACAGTCACCAACGCCGCACGCATTTTGTGCGAACGCGGGCAAAACGCCGACGGCGTCGACAACAGTTCTGCGCGTTGCTGGTGCTGCTGCATGTCCAAATTTATACAGCTGATAAAACTACTATCCTTACTCCGTATAGCTCTCTACAAATTTGCTGTCGCAATTGATGCTTCGCCTTTCAGGTGAAACTGCGACAACTTTTTTCATCGCCGTTGACGTCATGCGGAACCTCACGGCAACGGCGATGGCAACGACGACAGCGACGGCGACGCCGACGGCAGAAATCCGCATTGGAGTGTACATATAATTGCTATCGCAATAAAAGCGCCGCCCAAGCACTCCGTACAGATGGTTAACCAGCGAAGCTGAAAGGTCCGGCCCCGGTGTTTTGCAGTGGGTTAATCCCGGCGCTGTGTTGAAGCGTTTCTCAATTATTTGTTAGATGTTTGTGTTTCTAGTGGAATGCAAGCGCCAATGGCAGGCGGATACTGCTAACGACGACGCCGTGCTAACTCGAGATATCGAACGCTTGCGACAACGGCGAGCCGAGGAAACGGCCTTGCGGGCAGAGCAGCGTCAACGTGGCAATGGCGGGAACGCGTTCGCGGGGCCAACGTCCGATTTCAAGGGAGTTTCTCGAGTGGTACTTTGGCTTCAGCTGCGACGAAATGTCCACGTTGAAATCGCGAAGTGGAACGCAAGCGCCAATGGCGGGCGGACGCTGCTAACCACGACGCCGAGCTAACTCGAGATATCGAACGCATGCGACAACGGCGAGCCGAGGCGTTGCGGACAGAGCAGATACGACGCAGAGGACGACGTCACTAACGGCGCTGCCAATGGCACGTGCGCTTGGATGCGACGTAGAGAACGACGTAACTGACGGCGCAGTCAATGGAGACGTTTAGCGAAACACGGGACGAACGGTTTTTCGTTTCGCCTAGCCATATACAGCTTTCGCTGTGAACAAACTGTCAGCCCTTCCACTGGGGTGGAGATGGAAGATCAGCGAATCTGTACTATGGTGTAAATTATGTATTTCCAATTGTGACTATTAAGATGTGATGGCGTAATTGGTTATTTGAACTATTGAATGAGAAATATATATGATCCAGTGGTTTTCATTCATTTAGTGACCTCAGGGACCATGGCCTTATGGTCGCTACAGTACACTGCCATAGGGTGTACGGCAAAGGTTGGCACGTTTTTCATAAACACTTCACCAACGCCACGCGCGTTCAGTGCGAAGGTGGGCAAAACGCCGCCGCCATGTACAAAAGGGCCGGTATTCTGTTAAGAGTCTATCTACCTAATGGACTGTCCATTTCGGCTGTCGCTGATTGGCTGCTGCTTGATGTGCATGGAGGTGCCAGCCAGTCTCCTTCCTGCACGTCAAGCAGCAGCCAATCAGCGACAGCCGGAATGGACAGTCCACTAGGTAGACTATTACAGAATACCGCCCCAGTTCTGCTCGTTGTTTGTGTGAGCGCACACAACTGCACTAAAAACGCTGGCGTGAGCAAGTGCGCCATCAGCAGCGGGCGAAGGTTCATATGGTCTATCGCTTTAACAGAAACTGAGCGGCGAAAGCACAGCGCATACAAAGGTAGGAGCCGTATGGCAGATCGCTTTCAAGATACGGTGTACGCGGCCGCCCGCCGCCCAGAAAGAGGCCGTGGCACAGGCGGTAGTGGCTGGCAGGGCTGCGTGCATGCGACGCAGTGGGAGTGGCCCCGCACAAGTACAGTCTAGGGTTCCTCGATCGCTACTAAGGTGTTTGTTTGTGAAAGGAACGGTTGGCGCTATCTTCTGCCGCCCTTCAGGGAGCACGGCTAAGCGCTCCCCTTCCACTGATAATTCGCGTTTGCTCTCCGTCGTGCGTTTGCTCCCCGTGAAAGCGCTCGTCCATTGCCCTCGCGCGCTTTCACTCGCACACACAGCATACGGCCAATCAGAGTGTTTTTTATTGTGATAGCAATTATATGGACACTCCAAAACTGATTTCTGCTGTCGGCGTCACCGTCCTTGTCGCCGTTGCCGTGAGGTTCGGTATGACGTCAACGGCGATGAAATCGGCGCCGCGCTCCGGACGCTGTATGTGCGAGTGAGAGCGCGAGGGACGCGTGCTTTCACGTGGAGTGAACGCACGTCGGAGAGCAAACGCGCGTTCTGCGCCGTGCTCCCTGAAGGGCTGCAGAATTGACCGTCTCTTTCCTCCTTTACAATCACCATATATAGAGAGCAAACGCGACATCTTCCATCGCGCGAAAGGCTATGGGGGAATGGGAGGGAGGGAGGGGAGGCGACGTTTTGCTGCGGCATCAAATGCGTAATTATATAAAACGTTGCGACGCGAGAAGGTGGTAAGGACTTCGGACGCTGCTCGACGAGTGTCCCGTTCTGATCTCGTCGAAAATCTCGGAGCCGCCCCCACAGGCACCGGCAACAATCACCAACGCCGCGCGCATTCGGTGCGAACGAAGGCAAAACGCCTACAAAAGTTGTGCGCGTTGCTGGTGCTGCTGCATGTCCAAGTTTATACAGCTGATAAAACTACTATCCTTACTCCGTATAGCTCTCTACTAATTTGCTATCACAATTGATGCTTCGCCTTTCGGGTGAAACTGCGACAATTTTTATTTCTACATCCGGACGCGACCATCGAAGAGTGAACCCTTAACAGCTTCGCTGCAAAACTTAAGAAGCCCCTTCGTCTGCCCAACTGCGCCCCTTCGTCTCTGCCTCCTGTCCTATAGAAGCGGCAGAAGCGCCTCTTTTATGTCCACACGGTAACTACGGACGCGAAAGCCACGACCACGGCCCTTCGGCGCCCATCGTTATCTCGGCGAGCGTGCTGCGTTCCATCAAGTAAACAACGCAAAAGCGAATAGACATTCCAGATGGCGCTTGCTCGACCTTCCAAAAGCATGATGCTTCGTTTTGAAACGGTGCGATTTGTCAGTGCCGCCGTTCTTACGCAGATGTCCCTTTCCACAGCAGTGGAGCTGCCTTCAGGAGCGTCAATGCTGACCGCGTCTGCATGCAAACGCACTCGCGTTCGGCCCTGCTTGCTTGCGGGGATGCTTTTTGCCAGTACTAGCGTTTAGCTTACCTAAATATTCTATGAAGCACTTCCATTAAACGGTGTACCCCTAAAATAGTAAAGAAGTCGTAACCGCACCATTGGCATAAACTTCTCAGTTTAAACATGCCGAATAAATAGGTTTCTTTTTCAGAGGATTTATGTCATGCATCTAAACACAGTGCGAGCACTACTGTATATTGACTGTTTGAATACCGCATGTTTTTTACACTTTCAGGCACGACACAAATCCCGCCTCTTCCTTCTACATACATTCCATTGTCGTCGTGAAGGTTACCTTTTCGAATTTTGCCTACTATCGAACCTCACCCACTACACGGCTCCGAACCGCATCGCCCTGGTGTGCCCTAGCGGGATAATTGCGCAAGCCCACCTTTCCCGCCAAGGGCAACGCTCAACGTGCAGCGCACCTCAAGTAACTTGATTTACAATCTACAAAACGCACGAGAGAGGAGGCGCCTGCACACTGAAACGAATGGCGCTACTTTAGTTAGTTCTTTTTTTTTGCCAGGGGCTTTACTTCTGCACATCCCGGCACCTTCCTCTTCCGGCGCTCAAATTACTCAGTTTGCAAAGTCGCAAAGCTGATCGAAGTCACAATGACGAAGTTAAGGCAAATCCATGCACCAAGTCATCATTTACAGGTGGGCTGAATGACCATGCTTGCAGCACAGAGTTTCTTGCAATTACGAGAGGGAACTGTGGCACTAGTGTCTGCGGGAACTGCAAGCAGGACGGGAATCATGGTTAGCACATGGATTTGACAAAATTTTATCCTATTAGCTTTAAACGGCTTCGTGACATTGCAAACTGATCATATTCAAGAAAGCACTGCGGTGTAAATACTTTAATGAATATTATTAAACTTGTCCGACTACACGACACGAACACAGGACCTCTAGCACAGAAGCCCGATATTGAAACTAGTACACCATGGACGCATGGACAAGCGGAACCACAGCAAGTAGCGGTCTTTATGCGTGTTCGCAGTCTTATCGCCTGCTACAGTTAAAGAAAAGTATATGTTACTTTAAATTGTTGGGCAAATAAAGGCAGTTAAAGCGTAATAGATGAAGCGGCCCAAGTGCGTCTGAGGCCACGTGCAAGAATATCACACAAATCCACCACGGGAACCATCGTTCCCGTGGTGGCTGAACTAGTGGAGTGCCCGAGTTCCCTCTAACAATTATTGTAAGAAACTCCATGGCTTCCCGTTCCCGTAGACACTAGCGCCACGGTTGTCTCTAGTAATTTTATATGTAAACTTTATGTTAACGTGGCTTCAGAGACCAGCCGGCGCTCTGCCCCATCTCGGAGGTCATCGTAACAGCTGCCCGCGTTCCATGCTGCCGCTTTCCAGCATCTTAACGTTGTAGCTGTCATTTTACATTCCACTGCACCTTGCGATGCCAAAAAGCCTCCCTTCTAAACTCAGAATAGTGGAACTGTGTAACCCAAGCTATACCTTAGAAGCGGATTAATTTCTTTAAATGAATATCTGCCTTCCAAAAGCCAAGAAAAGGAAACTGGGAGCGTCGTTAACGGTACATTGTAGGCTTTGGCCCAGAGGACGGAAATTTTATTACTCGTACCCTATGGCGAAAGCAAATTTGTTAGTAGATCCGTTGAGTTCTGCAGCAACACCCGCTGTCATTGTCTCGGTACTGCTGTCTGAGGAATTTTTCGGGCACGGTGGGCCTAAGAATCTTTGGATTGTTAGTGGCGAGGCATCTCAGCTAAGCTACTGCACATCCAAGGGCGGGGTTCACTGTCGTGGTTACTCTAAAGTATAAAATAAAACATAGCGGAAACCACGCTCACCTTCGGCTTTTGCTTTTTCTTTGTGGAGACGAACTTGCGCAGGCGTGGCAAGTAATGCATGGCTCGCAGTGGGAAGAACGCTGGCACGGCGGAGCTCCGGAAATGCGTGACCTGACTCGAGCATGGATTTTCTTCTTCTGGCGCGTGCTCGCTGGCTCGAGCAGGTGACCACCACGAGCGTCATTTCTTTTCATCTTCAAGCCAGAAGCCCGATGGAACGTGCAGAGGAACTGCTGTACTGGAAGGAATATAATTAAATATCTGTGACGGTACTTCTCGAATAACACCGGTGACAATATTAAATGACCTGCATCTCTATGTTTGAAACTAAAAAAAAAAAAACAAAGGACCAGTTTGCCTAACCCTGCTTTGGTTTTTCCGAACTGTCAAATAAAGATGTCGTACTGTGGCCCTCATCTTTCAATATAGCCACAGTTTGTCAGGAAACAAGCGTGAAGTTGCAGTTGGTTTGCTCCCCTCCTCATTATTAATGTCCTAAAATATGGCGGCGCTAACGTCACCTGGTCGATTTTGTTGTCTTCAGTTCGTTAACACGTGACTTTTCAGATTGGCTTCCGTGTTTTTTTGTTTTTTTTTTTTTTGGTGAGGACTCCGATGTGGTCAGCCCGAGAGGCTGAGACGTAGGCGGGCTAGAGTTCGTTAAAGCGAATTTTTTACCTCCTCCATTGGCACTGCGGCAGCTTGCTGCTGAGTTCTTATAGCTACCTAGACAATGGGTAGGGGCCACCGAGTGTGTAAAGTAGAAGAGACAACTTGGGCCGTCGGGTGTTGTGCCAATGTGAATCTGTCAGTCCTTGGCCAATCTCCTTGAACGGATTTGTCCCACTCGGTATATCTGCCCAAATAACAAGCAATAAACTAGGGAAGAGAACAAGTCAGCAACAGAAGCATCCGAGTGGGGAAGGAGATGTAAATTGAGCAAAAGTGGGACGTTCTACATCGCTAAATCATAGATATTCTGGAATTTATTCTTCATTTAAGCAATGCAGTAATCCATCCATTTCTTGGCCAATGCCCCATATTGGGTATGAGCTACATATCTACAAGGATTCCACTGAGACCTTGGTTCTCCCGATGAAAAGTAGAAAGTTACCTATCAAGAAAAGGGTGAGGCAAGGAGACACTATCTCTCCAATGCTATTCACTGCATGCTTATAAGAAGTATTCAAGCTCTGAGACTGGGAA
This sequence comes from Dermacentor silvarum, assembly GCF_013339745.2. Taxonomy (NCBI): domain Eukaryota; kingdom Metazoa; phylum Arthropoda; class Arachnida; order Ixodida; family Ixodidae; genus Dermacentor; species Dermacentor silvarum. The sequence goes on from NW_023605603.1 coordinate 7,515, forward strand.
GCCTTAGGAGTGAGGATCAACGGCGAATACCTCAGCAACCTTTGACTTGCGGATGACATTGCCCTATTCAGCAACGATGGAGACGAATTACAAGAAATGATTGAGTACCTTAACCGAGAATGTGTAAGAGTGTGGTTGAAGATGAATATGCAGACGACAAAGATTATGTTTAATAGCCTCGCAAGGCAACAAGAATTCAGGATCGCCAGTCAGCCTCTAGAGTCTGTAAAGGAGTACGTTTATCTAGGTCCCTGATCTTGAGAACCAGATTTGCAGAATAATAAATTTGAGTTGGTGTGCATACGTCAGCATTGTCAAATCTTGACTGGGAGCTTACCACTGTCGTAAAAAAAGTGCATCATCATTGCATTCTACCGGTGCTAAGATTGCATTTGCATTCTACCGGTACCGGCAGAAAGACAAAAAAAAGGAAGCTCGAGAACAAGGTAAGGACCGCACAAAGAGCAATGGAACGAAAAATATTAGACCTAACGTTAAGAGACACGAAGAGAGCGGTGTGGATCAGTGTGCAAACGAGGATAGCCGGTATTGTCATTAAGAGAAAAAAATTCGGGGTAGCTTGCACTAGTGACGCAAGGCTAAAGACACAGCGGAGCTGATCGGTTCCAAGCTGGTCCTGGCTGTACGGAGTGATGCTAAGTTATACGAAGTAATGCCAAGTGATGCCAAGTTATACGAAGTGTACAAGCAGTTCCTCGTGGTCCTTGGCATCGGGGAACGCCTCCCGAAGCACTTGCAGTCCGAGCACACGTAGCGGAAATGGGACGAAAGCTATGCACAGGTGGCGCGCAGCAAACCACACGCCGGGATGACGTCACGGCGCATGCGCAGTAGCGCGCAGCTGGTGGGAGCTTGGCCGAGCCGCCGCCAGAGGCGCCTGCTGCAGTCACGGACACTGCGAACGTCCGGCGCTAATGAGGAGAAAAGGAGAAGCGCGGATTGCGTCGGCAGCACCTCTACGTGTTGCCTCGTTGATGATCCTACAAACTGTGTCCCTCTCTCTCTCTCTCTCGCTCTCATTTTCTCTTGCTCTCTCCAGGGCATAGCGCGCGAAGCGCGCACTCTCGCCTTTTCTTTCTTTCTTTCTCCCGAGCATAGCGCGCGACGCAGCGCACGCTCTCTCGCTCGCATTTTTTTCTTTCTCTCTCCCGAGCATAGCTCGCCGACGCTCCGTGAGACGGTTGCTAGGCAACGCAGTGGCAGGCGGCACACATTACGGCCGGCTTAAACAGCTCCGCTGTTAAAAACGGAGCATGGCAGGCCATGTAATGCGTAGGATGGATAACCGGTGGACCATTAGAGTTACAGATCGAATGGATACCAACAGAAAGGAAACGCAGTCGAGGACGGCAGAAAACTAGGTGGGTGATGAAGTTAGGAATTTTCAGGTGCAATTTGGAATCAGCATGGCGTAGGACAGGGGCAATTGGAAATCGCTGGGAGAGGCCTTCGTCCTGCAATGGAACTTGGGAGGTTGATGATGATGATGATGTGTACATGGAGAGACTTGCGTGGACCCTTTCACTCCTGCTTAATGGATGACCATCCTTTAGGTACTGGACAGTGCTAGCGGTGTTGGTGTCTGTAGAAACAGTCTTTGCTTGCATTCCTAATCGAGTGTGCAGTGCTTGTTCTTATTTTCTTCAATTACCAATTTATTTTCAAACATTTGAAGTCTACCTATAAAATAAAACATAAATACCGAAGCAGGTATCATAGTCAAAGAATTGAATTCGAGACCTCTTGTTATTACGTACAGTAAAAAATGATAATGACACAAGCGACAGTATCAGGTTATTCAAAAACGGCTGACATCATACAATATATAGAACAGACGGCTGAAAACTACGCGATTTGTTGAATGAATATAAAATTCAATAAAACCATTGCAAGCAAATAAACTATATGAAAAATTGCCTGTCTATTCAAGAAATACAATCGCAATTTTTTTAAATGAATGAACAAAACCCTTTCTTATACCTGCAGGCAATGAATTCCATAGTGTAAAAAGTCAAAAACTAGCACCAGCAATTAGCAATTACGAACGGACACTCCCTACTTAGTTCTGGGGTTACCTAATAAGTAGTTATTTGACGTAGCAAAATGAGTCAACGGAGTATAAGGAAGCTGACAGGGATTATAGGTTGCAACACTATGCTGGCATGACTGGTGCACTTAACATTATATTTAACTACTGGCTTAAACGATCCGGGAATAAGAAACAGCGAATACGCGTGACCTAGTGTATTGAGAATGACATATGGTAGTTAACAACAATATACAAATAAAACGCAAAAACAAGACAGCATTTGACGTAGATTGTTGTTTGGAAAACTGGCAACAAAGAAACGATATCAATATAAAATCCTACTTAGTATTTCAAAATTGGGGCAACCATTTGCCAGAGTTTGCATGACACTTTCTCTCCACCTAGGCGTCATCTAGCATGCTTGCATGGAGCGCGGTACTTGGAAACTATGCCACAATTATTTTAGACAGCCAACCGTGCGGCGTGTACAACGTACATTACATGCACATGTGTGTAATTTTCCAAAACAGAAGACTGAAACGCTTCCAAACTTGAATAAAATTCATGTAGACTGCATTGGTTACAACAAACAATAGTGTTGGGTGTGCACTGATGGCGAGTTCTGGCAAGCAAACACATTTGAAAACTCTGTTATGCTTAGCTGCGGTATATAATAACCAGAAGATGGCAGAGGCGGGGTGTGGCTGTTCGCTTCTAACACGGCATGATAGAAGGCAGAATCCTCTGAAGAATGTCTCCTGCACCAATTGCCACTGGCTTTTCCAATTCCTGATCGTCACGCTTTCCTGGTAAGCTTCCCTGAGAGCTTCGTAAGCACACCGAGCATTATGGGACCAGACCTAGAACTCTGGATAATTATCGCTGCATGCGTAACAAAGGGTGAAATTTAAAGCTGAACTAGCCCACGTGTCCACGCAGTGCTCGAAGCAGTGCAATGAAATTTTTATTCCGATAGCAATAATATGGACACTACAAGCGAATTTCTGCCATCATCGTCGCCGTCGTCGACGCCGTGAGGTTCCGTATAAAGACCAACGGCAATAAAACCGTCCCCGCGCGCCGTTCGCTGTGTGTGCGAGTGGAAGCGTGCGAGGGTGAGCCGGAAACCGCAGCTTAATCTCGCGCACGCGAGAGAGGAAGGCGGCGGGAAGCGCCCAGTCTTCGTCCGTCGCGGGGCACTGGGAGGAGGCGATGGAGACGGTGGCAGTGGGGGGGAGGGGGGAGGGGAGTGCGTTCTGCTCTTGCGGCTGCTAATGATGGAGCTGCCGCGCTGGCACCGTATCTTGAAAGCGATCTGCTATATGGCCGAACCGTGCGCGCGCGGGGCCCTCATCTTCAAAGCGATATGCGATGGGTACTAAGTGCCCACGCCGAATGCTGGTAGCTTCGTATGTGCTGTGCTTTCGACGTTCGCATTAAAGAGAGACGAAAGACAACGTGAAGGTAAATTTGACCGCTCCTGCTGGCACGGTTTCTCACTCCAGCATTTTGACGAGTTTCCGCTGTCATCGAGCGAGATGCGTCCATGTTTACCTGTGCGCGCGTGACACCGTTCTTGTTTATTTAGTCAGTAAGAGAATATTTACAACTTCGTACGGCCGATAAAAGTAATCTCCTTACTTCGTAAGCTGTCTACAAGTTTGCTATCGCAAGTGATGCTTCGCCTTTCAGGCGAAACTGCGACTTTTTCAAAGCCCGCGCACGGTCCCGCTGTATTTCGAGGCAGCTTTGTCTGCAGAAGATCTCTAGCGAGCAACACGCCTAGGGATGCCCATGCTGAATTCGGGTAGAACATCATGCTGGGATGGTGACTGATTTCGGCAGGCTGTCGTAAAACACTTCTCCACTTCTCTGCCACGAATGGAAGCGTTTTCGATGTTGGCTTAGTGCACAGCAGAAGGGTCTTCGAGCAGGATCCGTTGCTGCAGTTCCTTGAGTGTATTGAAGTTGCTGCTTACGGTCACCCCTGTAAGAGTGTATATGTGTGGCTTCTCGTTAAGCGACCAAATGGTATGAAACTGGTGTACATTAATGTCTTGAAGGCTCCTTCCTCTTCTCTCCTGAACTCACTTATCCTCGTGAACGCGCTGCCATCGGCAACCACCTGGCGTACATGCCGGAAAACGCGGCCGATAACAACGTCGGGGTCTTGTTCTGGGAAAAGCTAGCTGAAAATGGTGGTTGTGGCCTCCCGCATTGCGATTAGAGTAGCCTGGAGGCAAGACAACACCACACGCTCTGTGCGACTTCCCAGACAACAGCAAATGTCCATGCGGTATCCCAAAGAAGTACTGAACTCCCACATCCAAAAAAGGAAGGCATATGCATGTCCCATGGACATCAGCGAACAGATGTCCACTAAACATCCCAGAATAGCACAGGAATCAGCATCTCCCTGCAATATATATATATATATATATATATATATATATATATATTGTAAAGGAATACGGGAGACAGATGCAGCACCCGTTCCTGGAACAGCTGTTCTATTATCTTCCTCCCTTCCTCGTCGTCGTGTCTCTGTTCATGCCCGCATCTGAGCGCGCGAGCTTAGGTGCGTCTTTCTCTTCATTACATTCGGCCACGCTGCCGAAGATAGCTCAGGTGGTTGTGAGGGCCCGCTGGTGATGGAGAACTAGGGAAAGCCGTCCTGTTTGCAACCAGTGTCTCTGGGGGTCGGCACTGAGTGTTGCGATCGCGTCGCATGTCTCGTCGACGATTATCCGGTCGCAATTGTGCACGTACGCCAAGACATCGTGCACGATGAGCAGCCGCTCTGCTCAGCCGTCGCGTGCTTATTCGCAACGTTGCCTCAAAACGATCGAGGCTCGTCGTTGCGCTCGAATCATATGCGGTTTTCGAAAAACCGCGAGCACTTGCGCGACTATAGTCTTTTGCGCGTCTCTTTCGGTGTCTTGCGCATGTCGAGCGTCTTTTGCGTGCGGGCAGGTCTTTGATGATGATAACCTTCAATGAGGCCTCCCTCAGTGCGGTGTGAACGGTAGCGAATTCGGCCAATGACTGCGGGGACATGCACCGATGTGACTCCGACGAGATGCAGGAGGACGCAAGGCCTCCGCAGTACAGTGCTTAAGGCTGGCGCGCCTTAAGACTGGGTTTTCGTCGACTGTGCCATTGTAAAGCAATAAAGGAGACACAGAGACGGCACCCGTTCCTGGGCCAGCTGTTCTATTATATTCCTCTCTTACTCGTCGTCTTCTCTCTGTTCGCGCCCGCAGCCCGAGCGCGTGAGCTGGCGCGTCTTTCTCTTCGTTACAATATATATATGATTATTTCGCTTGTCTTTATGGAATAACGCACGTTTCGAGCGATCGTTGTTTAAAACGAATGTTTTGTATCATCCCAATACACGTAGGCGCCCTCATTCATATGCTCTGCACAAATTGCATGCATTGCGGAGGCGAGACCACAAAATGTCACGCATTTACTCAAATTTTTGTCGTGAATTCTGCCGCGCGGGCGCTAATTAGCAAGCGCAATTCGCACTGCAACAATATCGCGCGACATGCTACCTTGGTCGTTTTATTCCCACATTTATACACCTCAATATTGCGCACTAAACTGGTTCAACGCACTTATACCCCTGTTACACGGGCACTTGCGACGGCCGTTAAAGCAATCGGCAGTTGAACGCCGTAACGGCCGTGGGAGTGGAACGTGGTGGCTGCGCTCACACGGCACTTTCTATGTTCATTTGGTTCACTTCCGTTTAATTGCGATAGCAATTATATGTTAGCTAGCAATTATATGTTAGCGCGTTCTGCGCCGTGCTCGCTTAAGGGCTGCAGAAGTAGGCGTCTCTTTTCTCCTTTACAATCACCATATATGTAGAGCAAACGCGCCGTCTTCCGGCCGTTGGGGAGGGGGGGGGGAGGGAAGGGAGGCGACGTTTAGCTGCGGCGCCAAGTGCCTATTTATATCAGAGGCTCCGGCAACAATCACCAACGCCGCACGCATTTTGAGCGAACGCGGGCAAAGCGCCGATTGCGTCGACAACAGTTCTGCGTGTTGCCAATGCTGCTGCATGTCAAAGTTTATACAGCTGATAAAGCTAATATCATTACTCCGTATAGCTCTCTTCAAGTTTGCTATCGCAATTGATGCTTCGCCTTTCAGGTGAAACTGCGACAACTTTTTTATGAACTATCACGTGACTCTTAAAATTTTTCCTTTGCCAACTTGAAAAATTCTTGTTTCTATAATTATTTTCTGCGCTACATGCTGTATAGTGTTTTTTAAACTATATTGGCAGGAGTTGTTTGCAACGCTGTCGAGGCAAAGCGTTTTTGCGCCGGCGCGCTCGTTTGCAGCGGGGACACGTTGCTGCTGGTGGCTGCCATCTTGCCCATTTCACGACGAAACGGACGGAAACGGCGGCGGAACGGAGACCGGCGAGCTGCCATAGAATAAATACCAACTTTAGAGAAGGGAAACTGTACCTTCCACAGTGGTACGAAAATAAGAAGCGGCAGCGCATACAAGTCACTGGGGTATCCGAGAGATGGCGCTGCTCAAACAGGAAGTGGAAATTTTTTTTTAAGTGCAAAATCGAATATGGCCGCTTCTTACCGGTCGCGTAGGCTGGTACGCACCGCGCTCGCCCGGCTGGCGTTGCGGCATGCCTGAGTGCCTTGCCGCTTAGCTTGTGCGTTCTAATTGACAGGAGACCAAAGAGCCTCCTACTGACGCCCATACAAACAAGCCACAAGTGAGTGAACAGGACGTACGACTTTATTGGTCGAAGACAAGCTGTGCACCTTCTCGTACAACAGCACAAATAAATTTTGCATGTCGAGATACGCTGGAATCATTAACGCGAGCTCGTAAACCTTCGTCGTCGCACGTGGCGGTCTGGTAACGAGCGACAACCAGCAGTGCAAGCAGATTGGACAGTGTGTGCCGCCTGTTTGCACCGACGGTCGCCGTTTACGACGATGAACTTGCATTGCGAAGCAATGTAAGTTGGCAGTGGCTATTGTCCCGGCAGCCGGGAGAACTTCTGCAACGTATTTCTGCCGGCACTTACCTCCTATTGGCTCTTGGAAGGTTAGGGTGTGTTATGGTAGGTTGTTGTGTTATGTTAGGTTAGATTAGGTGAAATTAGGTTGTGTGATGTCAGGTTAGGGCGAACCTGCAGGCCGTTTTTCCCCCGGCAGTTTGTCATGTGACTTCCGAGTGCCAATAGGAGGTGAGCGTCGGGAGAAATACTGCCGGGAGAATAGACTCACCCATGTAAGTTTCCACCCGCGGCCTTTCCACCCGCGTGGCTTATCAGATTCTTACACTTCGGACCATGTAAGCACGTGTTCTGGCCTCTGCAGATGCCAAATTACGGCCGAGGTAGGCCGCAAGCACAATTTGCCCACGACTGCAGCAGGAAAGGACGAACGGGGCGGGGCGTCTATGTCGCTGTGCGGACTGCAGGAGCAGGTGCTTACCTCGAGAGACTGCTTCCCAATGCAAGTGACCAGGCCGCCACATCCGAGGAATGAAACACATCAACCATAACCAAGTGGGACAGCGTTGAAATGAGACTGCAGTCAAACGTCGTCGCACGTGGCGGTCTGGTAACGAGCGACAACCAGCAGTGCAAGCAGATTGTACAGTGTGTCCCACCTGTTCGCACAGACAGTCGCCGTTGACGACGACAAACTTGCATTGCGAAGCAATCGGGTGACACAGGCATCTGCTGCCACAGCCAACACAGCGACATCGACTACCCGGCATTTTAGCGTTACCTCCTTTCCAGCCTGCACGTTTCTTTTCTTTCGGGGGATGCTAATATGTGGCTCACACTTGGTGCCCCACTTTGTCTCAATATGGACAAGTTGGTTTCTTGGGCATCACCTTCAGCGGCCACTTATGTGGGCCTTTTCACCCATCTGGCTATCCACTTCATACACTTCGGACCATGTAAGCATGTATGCTGCTCTCTGTTGATGCCAAATCACGGCCAACAAAGGCCACAAGCACAATTTGCACACGGCTGCAGCAGGAAAGGAAGGAATGGGGAGCACCAATCACGGTGCGTGTAAATTGGGAGTCTATGTCGCTGTGCAGACTGGAGGAGAAGGGGCTTACCTTGAGAGACTGCTTCCCAATGCAACTTACTAGGCCCCCCAAATCTGAAAAACGTAACACAGCGACCACGACCAAGTTTCTGCAACCAGATTCTGCAATCAACCACTTCACTGTATCTTGCGCAATACCCAGGCTATTGAGCAAGAAGAGCAGTCCTGAACGAGACCAGGAATTAAATATGGAAATGAGAAAGCTCGCATTCAAGAAAGCTACTCTGCTCTGCAAGCCGTGAAGGCCAATAACATTAAGAAAAGTGAAATGCTACATAGCACATGGTCCAAAGGTTAATGCAAGACACATGTCGATGCCCCATCTGCTATTTCATGAGAGGAATTTAGCATGGCAACGTACAGTAGAGAATACTGCTACAAAGATGTTACGCTAATAGACAATGACGGGCCTTAAGTATGAGCAAAGATTCAGTTCACCTTTATGTTTGGATAAGGAAGAAGAATGATATATAGCAAGAATGGGGAATGAAAAAGCTTGCATTCATAGAAAAAATTTATACTTGGCACAAATTGAATTTGACAAAGCCAGGAAGCTGTTAAGGAAAGGCAAACTGATGGAACTCGTTTGGCCAGCGCCGTCCATGCTTGTTCAGATGTTGCAGGCGCATCTGAACACGAACAATTTCTTTTGTTGAGGTACCCGGATGACTCTGGCAATATCCGTGCTGGTTGAATGATGGCTGAGGCTCTTTTCAGTCTTGATACAGTCCTACGTATACTTGGTATCTCATCCAAATACTTCTGGATCCGCTTCTTTTTTCGTGGTGTAAAAGCCTTGCGAGTTCGGCTCCAGCCCCTTCCTGTTGGTGTAGATATATGAGGGCTCCTGTGACGAGAGGCAAGATGTGCTTGGTGTAGACTCTGTTGGGGCAAAACAGTAACACATGAGATACAGCAGAGATTAGCCAAACTCTTGTAGTGCTTTCTATGTTTGAATCAATTATGCTGCACCGTAAATATGAACAAACATTCATATCATCTGCTGCAAACAAATGACAATGTATCTCAAGACTAGCAAGCCAATACAGCGTATATCAAGCATACTTATTTCTGAACCCGGTGTTGTTTACCTTGTAGTAGCAGCAAAAGTCCACACGATGGCCTTGTAGCAGGCAGTAGCTTCTCTTTAATGTGTGTAGTGTGTTGCTTTACAGTGGGGCTGTCTTCTTTACTGCATGTCTGGAACAGAAATTTTGACTGCATCAGAAATTGAAAAATTGAAATGTACACTGTTTGTTTTAGGGTGCTTCATCAGCATGTTAATTAAATATTGGTATGGTCCATAAAATTTATGTCCGCCTAACTACAATGCGTGTCAACACCTTAAGTATTATTAGAATCACCAATCACAACATTTTTGCGCCCATTTATACACTAGAAGAGATCACACCGCTGGTTCCACAAGCAAAAAAACATAAACATGAAAGACATAAAGCTATTAGAACTGATGCATTCGTTTTCTGCACGAACGTGATGCACCGCTTCACTACTGCAAAATAAATGCTCTAAGGTAAACCAAACTGAACAGCAAGAACATCGGTGCCATCAAGTATAAAATATGGGTGATTTATCATGCATGCAAATATTTATACATTCAATTCAGTACTTTCACTTCAATTTGCCAAAAGGTTATTCAGTTTTGTGGTCGAAATAAGTTTTCGACGGACTCGAAAAAAAAGAGAAAAATATATATTGACCAGGCTACTCAGTCGCCTATAGCCACGGCTACAACGAGATAAACATGTGACGCGCGTTCCGATATCTCTCTCTCTCGTGATTGTGTGCATAACGACGGTCTCTCAACTACAGGTTTATTTCATAAACGGCAACGTGGGGTCCCGACTACCTATATGTAATGCAGGATCTAGTTCGTTGACTTGTCTCCGCCTGTGAATTAACGACACGAATATTAAATAACGATTCAAGCAGCAATGTTAAACGACTCACCGGTATTGCCATCCTCAGTGTCAGAAGAATCCGGCTCCCGTTTCGATGCATACTTGTTCCGCATGGCTCACGACCAAAACCTAGCTTTCGGGCTTACATCTCCGCTCGCAAACACGTCACTTCAACGCAAATTAAGTACCGCGAGGTGTCGAAGCGCAATAAACGGGTTTTAGCACAAATAAGCAACCAGCATAAGTGTACGAACCAAAGAATCCGGGCTTGCGGTGTACCCGAAAGTACCGGTAAAAATTTTAAAGCCAGGCGAGAGGTCACGTGGGAGGTCAATGATGGTGAACGTTATTTTGCGTTATAATGACAAAAACAATAGTGTTACTGCTCAAAAGTGGGATGTATAATTAGGAATAATAAATATGTACTCTTTGTCATAAAATAAAAACACTTCGATAACTGTGGGAGTAAGTTTGTAGGCTGACATTGTGCTTACTACGGCGCCTCTAGCGGGAGACAACGGAACTCACCGGGGCAATTTTTTTGACGACGCACTAGGCTTGGTTTATTAGCCGCGCCCGCGCGGTCGATTTTTTCGCCCTCTGTGGCCATTTGTTGAACTTGAGAGTGTGTGGGCCCTGGAGCTCCTTTGTGTCGATCGCCGTTGGGTTTTATTGCGATAGCAATTATATGGACACTTCTACCGGATTTCTGCCGTCATCGCCGCCGTCGCCGTGAGGCTCCGTATAGATTCCAAGGGCGATAAAATCGTCGCCGCGCGCCGTATGCGCGAGCGAAAGCGCGCGGTGGACGCGCGCTATCACGGAGAGCGAACGCACGGCGGAAAGCAAACGCGACCGTCCCGCGAAAGGCCGTTGGGGTATGGGAAGGAGGGAGGCGGGGCGGCGCTGTGCTCCGGCGCCAAAGGCGTATCTTGGCACTCAATCTCCCACGCGAAAGCAAGAAACGGGATGAGGGGGGGGAGGGGTGGGGCAGCTCCTCTTCTGCCAACAACTTCTCTGCCCGGCGGTCGGCCGCACCGTCTCTTATCTCCACACGGCTCTGACCTTTGTATGCGCGGTGCATTCGACGCTCAGTTTCCGTTGAAGCGATAGACCGCGCGAACTTGCGCTTGCTGCCGGCGTTTTGACAGTCGTTGGCTGCGATCATTCAGTGTAATCTATTCATGTTTGCTTGTGCGCGCTGACACCACAATTGTTAATTCAGTTAGTAAGCCAATGTGTCCAAGTTTATGCAGCCGATAAAACTACTATCCCTACTCCGAATAGCGCTCTACTAATTTGCTATCGCAATTAGTAGACGCCTTTCGGGCGAAACTGCGACATTTTTTTTTTAACGGTGCTCGCGCTAAAACCCCTATATATAAAAAGTAGCCTCACGCTTTGAAGAATGCCGCCGCCTCCTCGCACACCCCGTCCGAGGCCGACGCCGCGTCGGTATTGGCCTAATGGCATCACGTGGACCGTCGAGCCCCCGGGCGCTGGCTGCATTTGTTTACGATCACGCTCCATCGCCATTTTCGCCCGAGAAGCGTCTACCGACTGGCGAGGAGCACGACGATAGCGACGAACACAGTCGGCGATCGTCGAATCTGATCAACGGCGAAAGATAAACAAGTGCACGTGTTTCAAGCGGTGTAGGCGGCGCAACGGTCGAAAAAGGAGCGCGAAAGAGAGGAGAAACGAGGAGGAGGGAAGGCGGAGGAGGAGAGTGTCGCTACTTTTTATATATAGGGGTTTTAGCTCGCGCTGCCGTGTAACTCCGCCTAGCGGCCGTTAAAGCCAACTGCCGTTTTCCTTAACGGCCGTTCAAGTGCCCGTGTAACAGGGGTATTATACGCTGCGATGGCGCACGCAAAAGTTAAACGTAGATAAATATTATTGGGGATTGAAACCGTCCGTGTGTCACACATGGGTGCATGCTTTCTGCTTGCCGAGTTCTCCGAGAAGCGGCGACTAGTTTCAGTTTCAGTTCTTTGAATTTATCCTTTACTACATAACAAATTCTAAATAGGCAGACAAGAACAACAGAACAAAAGCTTTATTGTTAGTATTTCTAATACCTAATAGCTTCTTACTTTTTATTTCATTATATGTTCATTATGTACGGCAAGGTGGCTATGGCTTCTATTTTTGCCTGGTTATGTAGCTGCTTCCGTGGGTTCCGTTAGCTTCATGGTCGCATAGGTCCCATGGTTTCACTGGTTTCGCGCGCTTTCTCAGTGTTTTCAAAGTTGGGCTCGCGGGTCCGGTCTGCGTTTCAGTCAAAGGTAAGTGTTGTCGTTCGCTAACTGTTTCCGATTAGTCGGGCCTGTAGACACACGTGTGATGGCCTTGTTTTTCACCTTCTTTAGAGCTTACGCTTGGCGGAAAGCACGCCATGGAAAGCGAGTACAAAAGTAAGTTAATTCATGTTGCACCCACTGCGAAGCTCCGTGACGAGGTACAGGGAACGGCCACCTCCACCAATAACGCTACGTGGGAACACCCAGATGCGACGCTATATACAAGAACATTTACAAATCAAAACGCTACACTTGGCCAAAAGGCAGCAGCCCGCCCTAGCCTCCAACCGTCATCGTATTCGCATCACTTGCCTATTCTTCATTGGACATTTTAAATACTGGTCCGTTACAATATAATAAAAATCTGGTCCCTCGGTTCCATTTCTTCTCGTTCATATCTGTTGCATAGCAATATATGCTATCAAAGAGGATTTGTCCCATGTGATTCTGTCCTACAGATCTCCCATCTTTAACAAACCCGCCCGATTTCAGCACCTATTACATTATTGTAAGATTAAACTTAAACCACTTGAAGTAAAATGTGAAATGAACTTTTCTTTTCGTGTACACGGCAACACAGAAAGGACCCGAACAAAAAGCGAGAACTAGTTCACTTGACGAGAATTCGAGTCCCTCCAGCAAAGGGAAAAGGACCCATAGATTCTCTAGACGTTTGAGACGAAGTATTTCTTACTCAGTAAAGAATTCTAAGTTATTGAGCAACCTAGCTGTAAACGAAATAAATAGAATTTGCCACTATTATACTAACAAGTTATCATTGTGCTAAATTGCTGAATACCATCTCTTAATTTATACTCACTAAAAGCTGCTCTGGCACCCTCACTGGTTCTTTGCTCGTCAACGATTCTTTATTTTACGAGAAAGAACCCTTGAAACACAGCTGCAGCTTCTTGGCTTAGATTTAAGCGTTCCGCATATCATATCCTTGGGTGCCTCGACACTTATGGTGACTTCGATATGGTCGCTTTCTTCCTCCGAACCAGAGTCGGACAGACCTGGCATTTCTCGAGCTCCGAGGCGCAAGACAAGCAAGCAAGCTTAACGTGTCACTCGCTCTCGGAGGAGGACACGGCAGAGGCCAACGACGTGACTTCAGCAAACCTCCGATTTCGCATAGCCGAAGCTCCCCGCACCACCCCGGAAAAACCACGCACGCGCTAGGGGGACGAACGCTCGTTAAGAAACCGCCATGCAGTGGCTTTTTAACGGTGGATGGTCGTCAACAGCGGCGACGTTTTGTTGTAATGAAGTGGCGGGAATCGCTCTCTATATTGCCTGGGCAAGGCTTAGCGCGCCTCTGCTGGAGGAGACTAACCGAAACGGACCATGCTCAGGAAAGGAGCGCGTGCTCTTTCGACCAGTCGAAGACAACGTTGAACGCGAGAGCGGTCTAGAGCGCTCCGAAACAACCACCCGAAGATGCCACTAGGCACAGCGATGGGAAGGCTTGCTCTGTCATTCACGACTTTCTTTTAAGGTCAACCAGATTTACCTGAAACACCTTTTTTCTCCCAATGTATTTCGGTTTGTGGTATGCGAGTCACTCCATTTTCGTTAGTATACTGTTTATGTACGTTTTCTCAACTAATGGCTAATCTTTTTAGAATCTTACAAATCTTAAGTTATGACACGAACAAGCAGATTCTCGAAGTGAAAAATTAAGGCGAAGTTTTTCTTTCTTGAAAGTTCGCGCCGAAACTCCAGCGCCGGTGTCAGCTTAGCGTTCTTGATTTAAAAATTGACGCCGGTGTCATTTACGTCATCAAAATTACCAAAGTGCACTATTTCTACACTTTAGAACGCAGCGTAGTTCATTTTTACCTATAAAAAGATAGCACACGCCGTCAGAACTCATGAGGTCCTGGAGTGTGCATGCTGGAACTACATCACCCCCTGTCTATCGTTCGTGCGTCTTTTATGGGTTCTCAAGCCTCCACTCACGCTAGGCGTGACGCCTCTCTCTTGACGATTGTCAGTCCAGTAATCCATGTAACGGACGCAACCAATAGCAAAGTGAGACGGTAGAGCCGCCGATAGTGTAACGACCGGTCATCCGTAGAATTAAATGGAAAATGTCGTGCCACGGCATAAAGCTATCAAGGCTCCAACGTACAAATGCTCGATACGCAAAAGAGGCCGAAGACGTTTTTCACAATCCGGCGGCTTGTTAGGGCCTCGAGGATCACAAGGCAAGCCGTGTGACAAACCTTATACGTAAGTTTTTTTTCATCATCTGGGTACTAACATCCGGAGTAAATACATGGCGTGATTATGTACAGCTTACGCACCGCCACGTCAACATTCGACATGCACTATGGCTGAGACACATGCCAAATTGCTTTGAAAAGGAGAACAAGAGCCTGTCCTCTGCAAAAGATTTGTCGTGAAAAAACACGTAAAAAGCTGAGGTCACACTTGCAATGGTCCTTGCGCATTCTATCTCGCGATACGCCAAGTCCAGTTTATACGCGTACGAGCCAGTTCAAGTGGCCCACCGATTGGCCATGGTTCATCGCACGAACACCAAGACGGGCACGTGACTTATACAACACTGTCCTACGTACAACATAATATCAACAGAAAGGCATGGAACACTTTCAAAATGCCTGTTGAACATAACAAAGAGGTACAAGTCATTAGTACTTGTTCAAACGTACGCACGGTTTGGCAGCAAGAACGGGTACTTAAGCATACAAACTGTATATCCAGCGAGTGACTAAAAACAACAAAAAAGGGGGGCAGACGTCCATCCTAACAAGAGAAGAGATATATATCTGGCGAATTCGTGCAATGCGCCCAAAACTGTACAACTGGTCCCTTCACAGTCGGGAACGAGATTCGGGATGAATCGGTGGTTGGCCCCATCGTCAACTGTTAAATCAGTGTTCCCTGCAAATAGGATGATCAAAGGGACATTAGCGATGCGCAATGGGGGGCAGGTGGGGAAACTGCAGCGGCTCTTCATTTCCTATTGGCTGGCTCACGTGACTCGCGCGAGCTTTGCTGCGCTGTATGCCACCCACACCAAAAACGCACTTGTTGTGCGGCAAATGTGAGGGGAGACATACTTTACAACAAATTATGAAAGAAAAAAAAAGACATGGCAGTTCACACATGACGAGAGACAAACAAATACCCCGACTCATCTAGTTTACGCTAAACGCGCTCATCCATCCCCCAATGTTAATCGACCCATATGAATGGAACGATCCGGGAGGATTAGCGCTTGGAAAGCGCAGCCTGTTAGTAATTTTTTCCCCGATCAGCTTAGCTGGGCGGCTTCGCATGACTGTGTATCTTGATCGCCAGTCGGACGAGGGAAAGGAAGTAATTGGAGTCCTCATTAAACATATACACGTTCGGTAAATGTGTTAACACTCTCCATATATATCCGAAATAAAGTTCACTGTCTGTCTGTCCATATATCCGAAACATGCCGAGAGTTATAAGAGAAAACTATGTCCCAGAATACCACGCCGTATATGGTGTCATTGAGGCGTCGCGGTGTCAGAAGCTCGGGCACTTGTCCTCGGATCGCATGTGGCTGTGCGGCGGGCAAGAGAAAGTGTCGCAA
>NW_023605604.1:0-23821 GCF_013339745.2 Dermacentor silvarum
TAGAAAGTAGCGACACGCTTTGATCTACACCGCAACACCCTCGCCGGCGCGGTCAACCTCCTCTTGTATTGCGATATCAATTATATGGACACTTCTACCGGATTTCTGCCGTCGTCGTCGCCGTCGCCGTCGCCGTGAGGTTCCCTATAGATAAAATCTTCGCTGCGCGCCGTATGCCCGAGCGGAAGCGTGCGGGGACGCGCGCTATCACGGAGAGCGAACGCACTCAATCACCCACGCGCAAGCAAGGAAGCGGGAAGCCAGCGCCGGAGGGAGCGCGGCGGGGGGGGGGGGGGGGGGCACTTTTACGCTGCCAACAACCGCGCTCGCCGCTCGTCCGCACCGTCTCTTATCTCCACACGGCTCTGACCTTTATGCGCCGTTCATTCGTCGCTCAGTTTCCGTTGAAGCGATAGACCGCACGTACCTTCGCCCGCTGCTGCGGCGTATATATGCGCTTGCTGCCAGCGTTTTGACAGTCGTTGTCTGCAGTCATTCAGTGTGATCTATTCATGTTTGTTTGTGCGCGCTCACACCACGCTTGTTCAATCAGTTAGTAATAGTCGGGCCACATTTTCCAACGCACGCTACACATGCAATCCTGCCCGGGTCGGCAGTGCAGCGCTACAGGTGTGTCCCTTCGCACGCGCTGCCCACGGGAAGCGCTTCTCATCAACACCACCGTTTCACACGCGCCTCTTCGTGGTCATCGAGTCTCTCTTCATGTCGGTCTACTTACGCCGCAGCAGACCTGCTTACTTAATCGGGTCATGTTTACTACAATTCATATTGCTACCAAAGCCGTTCACCTTACTTCGTATGACATTGCTGTGTTGCTATCGCATTCATTGCTTCGCCCTTAGGGCGAAACTGTGACATTTTTTCTCCCCCTCTTTCGCGGAGGCAGCGCATCCGCCACGCTGAATGGCTGCGGCGCGCGAGACTGCCCCGTCAGGTGACCCTGACGTCACGAACGCGGCGCGAAACTTGCTTTCGCGCGCCTTTAGTTTCTCCCACCCGTCATGCGCAGTCAAAGTGGTGGTCGCCCTGCCCCTCCGAACGTGTGTTTCCCAAGTTTTCCCATCCTTTCGTAGGCATCTGAGATTCGTTCTCCGTGAAAATGCCTTGCTGCTGCGCGTTTCAATGCAGCAGCAAGCCAGAGAAAGGGCAAGCCTTTTTATATATCCCCAGATGTGAACGGAATGTCATGCGTCGGAAGCAGTGGCTCCATAACATCGGGAGAAGGGATTTCGCCCCTTCTAAGCACGCCGTTCTTTGCGAGGCGAATATTGCAGCTTTCCTCATATTTGTGGATGAAGTTGCATGGAGATTTTAATGCTCTTCGCATAGCCGGACTCTTCGTTCAGTTCAATACAGAGCACCGATAACTGTGCATATAATTTTTTTTAAGTGAGTCGGCTGAAATTTTCGTTGACTCTTCGAGCCGTGACAAAGCTTTTTGTGTTTTCGCGCGTGCGTTAGTTTTCAAATGTATGTAATTTGTGAGTTAATGCCTGTACCTCATATTTTCTAGTTGTGTGCGTGTGTATGTGCGTGCGTGTGTGCGTGTATGTGCGTGCATGTATGTGTGTGCGCACGTGTGTCTGTGCGTGTGATCCTTGCGCCTGATACTTGTGAAGCCAAGGAACTATTTTACTCTTATTGCGTGCTTATTGCATCTTTGCAAAGTTTCAATACTGCGAGCATTTTTTTGTTTACGTACTTTATGTTGCGAAGGCATGAACCGCAATATATAGGTAGATAAGTGGTATTATGTATTATGTATTATCCGCGCATGCTCATTAAGTACAAGCCACGCGCTTCTGATAATCTCCCTCAATTCTGATAAACTTGACATCTTGAAGTCTGTAAGTTAATTATCAAGTGCCAGTCTTAGCAGTTTCCGTGTAAGCAATCAGCCTTTTTTTTTTTTTTGAGAGATAGACTTAGGTTACTCCCAGAGGTGATGGAATGTAATTTCTCGTCGTTTCATAGTGACGGAATACAGGCGCGTGTGTAAAGTTATATGTTGGCTGTTTCGCAAACACAGCACGTATTTTGCACAGTGGCATTGGTACAAAGGCTTTTGGCCCACTCATTTTGGCCAATTCACTTTAAGTAAACTATCACATTTCTTCTTGGTTACCTTCTATGAGCCTTTTAAGAGCGAAGATTGTGAACCAAATTCTCGTTTATACTCTACGCTGCTTATATTGTATGCACCCAATACACCTCCGCGTTACGGACAACCCAAGTGGCGACGTAGAGGTAAACAGCTCAGCCACTGCTTGGTACTCATTTTTCCGGAGCGCTTCCGCTTGTATTTATCTAAGCGTCCTCAAAAAAAAAAAAAATATGTCACGACGTTCTATCGGAAACGTACTTTCGTCATGACAGTTTCACAAGGGATTAATTCCCATACAACGCTTCAAAGGGCCGAATAAACAAGCGCGCGCATTGATTCTAATGCGGCTGCAGCGAGCCACTGGAGGGTTCAGCGCCGCGCCGGCCCGGTGAGGGGGAGAAATCCGAGGAGAATTCAGGAGAAAAGCGCGCGCGCGGGGGAGAGTGCTACTTTCTAACATCAAGGGGCTTTAGGTGCTGGCGTGATAGCGCGCCCTCTCTCCACCCCCTCTCCCTCTAACGCGCGCGCTAGGAATATAAAGCGGTTTGGCGCGGGCTTCACTCGTCAACTCCTGCGCTCTCTTCTCTTGCGTTCGTCGGCGGTCGCAGTTGATAAGCGATGGAAGCAAGACCTTCAACTAGTATCTCGACGCAATCCAACATCAGTGCCGAAGCACCAGTTCAAGACATCGTACCATCGTCTTCGTCCACGGCGGCAGAAGACAAGGCGGCGCGCTGCCGACGCCGAACGCAAGCGTCGTAAGCGTGCTGCCGACGCCGAACTTCGTGAACGAGAAACCGCGGCCAGGCGTCAACGTCGACAAGCGGATCCCGAGCAGCGTGCACTAGAAGCCGCGGGCAGGCGTCAGCGTCGGGCCGCGGACCCTTCGAGTCGAGAACGGCACGCGGCTGCGACACGTCAGCGTCAGGCCGCAGACCCCGGCGTACCGGAACGAGAGACGGCGGCGAGCAAGCGTCGTCGTCTAGAGGCCGCCGCCGCGGAGCCCGTCGAACCGGAGGGCGCTGGCGCGGAAGCCGTCGGGCAACGTCAACGGGACTTTGGGGGTGCCGACGCACGCTTCAAACGCGAGTTCCTGGACCGGAGCTTCGGGCACAGTGATGCCAATAAAATAATAACAACTTTACGTTACCTACTTACGATTCTCTCTTCTCTCTCAACCCAGACCACCACACCATCACCACCACCACCAGTGCCAGTTTAGCGAGCCAGCAACACCAGCGCAGTCGTGGAGGAAGGAAAAGATTTTCCTCCATGAGCGCAGTATTACGCGATAACGAAACTTCTGAAACTCGAAAGTGAGCGCGGCGCAGAGTCGAGCGAAAACGAAACTTCTTCACCGCCCGCGTCGTTATCAAGTGTAACGCCAAAAAGGTATTTGTTTTCTAAGAATCTAATAGAAGTAGACAAGTAGCATTTTCTTCCGTCTCATAATCCAACGAAACAATCTTTTATTGCGATAGCAATTATATGGACACTCAAAAGCAGATTTCTGCCGTCGGCGTCGCCGTCACCGTGAGGTTCCGTATGACGTCATTTGGAGAAGAAATCGTCGCCGCGCGCCGAACGCTGTATGTGCGAGTGAAAGGGCGCGAGGGGCGCGTCTTTCACGGGGAGTGAACGCACGGCGGAGAACAAACGCGCGTTCTGCGCCGTGCTCGCTTAAGGGCTGCAAAAGTAGGCGTCTCTGTTCTCCTTCACAATCACCATGTATGTGGTGGTAAGTGGTTCTTGAGGGAAAGGGAAAGGTTGGCGCTATCTTCTGCAGCCCTTGAGGGAGCACGGCTCAGCGCCAACGGGGAGGGGTAAGTGGGAGCGAAAGAAGGGATAGAGTGGAGACGCCATGGCTGGGCGAAGCAAAACCGGCAGGCATAGGCGGCACGTATCAGGCCGAGATGGAAGGCCTTGGCGTGCTGCAGAGTCTGCAGGGGTGTTGTGCCAGGCCGGTCAGGCCCGGGGTGGAGTGGGAGGCCGTGAGGCCTTCCCGCTTGTAGAAATGTCCTTAGAGGCGTGCGGAGAGCCCTGACGAGTCAAGGAACTCCACGACGCCTCGAAGTGCAGAAAGGTGGTGTCGGCCGGGGAAGAGGAGATCTTCCTCCTTGCCACAGGGGAGGCCCAGGCGGCGGAACTCCTGCAGGAGTGGGCCCCGCTGCTGGAGGTACGCCGGGCAGGCCAGCAGGAGATGTTCGATCGTCTCCGGCTCCCCGCAGGAGCTGCAGGCCGGGGACGTCGCTCGTCCCAGTCGGTAGCTGCGTGCTGCCGTCCAGCTGCAGCCGATGCGGAGCCGGAGAAGGAGCGAGGTCTCCCTGCGAGCCAGGCCTCGCTGGGGGAGTGGTCGTGGGGGGCATCCCAGTGCCACCCGTTTGTCTGGGTGGTGGGTCGCCAGGTGTCGCCGCAGCCTCAGTCCTGTGAAGTCGCCCTCCGTCACGGCCCGACTGAGGGGCACAGTGGTGTGGTGGGCGTCCTTCGCCAGGGTGTCGGCTGCCTCGTTGCCCGGGATCCCTACGTGGGCGGGGATCCAGTGCAGGGACACCGGGTGGCCTGCGTCCTGCAGCGCTGTCAGCCGGGTAGACAGCAGTGCGACTCCAAGGCTGGCGCTTTCTGGCCTCTGCAGGCCGAGGAGGGCTGCCCTGGAGTCGCAGAGGATGGCCGCTGGTACCCCAGGAAGCTCCTCAGAGAGTAGGTCGACGGCCAGGTGGAGGCCTGCCACGTCCGCTGCAGTCGAGCTGGCGTGTCTGGGCAGTCGACACTGCCTGCTCTTCTGCAGGGCTGGTGCCGTGCAGGCCGCCGTGGCAGAGCCGGTGTCCGGTACCACCGAACCGTCGACGTACACCAGGAGGTGGTCTCCGAGGGTCTCGTCCAGGAGGCAGGCGGCCGTCTGCTGCAGGGCGCAAGCGGGTGAGCGCCTCTTCGAAATCCCGGGCAGCTCCGTGGCGATGGGGACAGGAGGCCTCTGCGGTGGTGTATGTAGAGCAAACGCGCCTTCTTTCGACGAGCGAGAGGCCGTGGGGGAGGGGGAGGGAAGGGAGGCGACGTTTAGCTGCGGCACGCAGTGCCTATTTATATCAGAGGCTCCGGCAACAGTCACCAACGCCGCACGCATTTTGAGCGAACGCGGGCAAAACGCCGATGGCGTCTTCAACAGTTCTGCGTGTTGCCGATGTTGCTGCATGTCCAAGTTTATACAGCTGATAAAGCTAATATCATTACTCCGTATAGCTCTCTACAAGTTTGCTATCGCAATTGATGCTTCGCCTTTCAGGTGAAACTGCGACAACTTTTTTAATACGAGTGGTTGAGTACTGGTGGCATATTTTTTCTGAGGAGTGCCTTCGTCATCGGGTAAGTACCGGGATGTCCCTGGGGCGTCTCTTATCGTGCCCTACATTTACCTCAATTTCTCCATTACTAAAGCTCTGTTCGCGATTATGTTGACGCCTTAGACGTTCTAGAGCATTGCTCTATCACTTTAGCTTGACTTTTTATTTCCCTTTAGTGTCCCTTTAAGCGTCCTCTAATTTTATTAGATGCGAAGCATCTTATGCTCGGGGCTATGTCACTTCCTCCCTCCCTACCTCCCTCCATCCATCCAACCGCCGTGCGTCCACACCCCTACTGCGCATCCTCCTCCCCCTCCTCTCCTCTCGGAATTCATGCGCATCCTCCTCTCCTTGCCTCATCTCCTCTCCTCTCGAAATTACTCCTCTTATCTTCGACTCTCCTCTCCGGATTGCGCAACGAATGGCCACACCTGCGGCTCCGTGCGCGATAATGCGAAGCAGCTTAGGTTAGAGGCGCGACGGTAGGCGCCCCAGAGGCATCGGCAACAGTCACCAACGTCGCGCGCGTTCGGTGCGAACGCGGGCGAAACGCCGACGGCGTCGACAACAGTTCTGCGCGTTGCTGGTGCTGCTGCATGTCCAAGTTTATACAGCCGATAAAACTACCTTTAGTCGACCCCATGGCTGCTTCGCATTCTACTCAGGCTTCCCCTACGGGAAGATGGTGTAATTTTTTTTAGCGTTTGTAACCGAACGCAAACGCATTACGTACGTAAAGAAATAGCGTCATCCTCACTGTGCGTGCTCCGAACGTTATTGGGTTTCTCTGGTTTACGTGCGCTATGATAACGTACGTTATTTGGCAAATTTAACGCTCGTAATGTATACGGACGCTATGAAATAGCGTTGTCGAACATGGCGGCACCAACAGCTCCCACTTCAGTGTGAATTAATCGCGTGATGGATACGCTCTCGCTTATGTCCCGGGCCAGTAACTATTGAAATGGGCTTTCGCTTTCTCTAAACTCACCTGAAAGGTTAGTTATGAGCGCATAGCGCTTCAAATTTCCGAGATCGTTCGGCGCCAGTGAGGCCCAATGAGACGCGTCCGCACAGCGACAACAAGAAGACTGCTAATGGATTGTCTTGGCTTGGATACGTTTGGCACGATGCAACAGACGGCGCCCTGTTTTATAACGTCTCAGAGAGCCTACATCCAATACACACAAGTGCTCTAACTCATGCTATGTGGGACGTGGCGTACACGTGCCAGTCGAACGCCTTTATAAACGAAGTGCATGGGGCCTCCCAATTCCTTCGTTATGCGGGTCACTTCGTTGTAAAGGTCGCGCGCCGCACAGCTTACACAAAAATCACATCATCTCACCCTACGGGCAACCATGGTGGGATGCGAAAGCATCACAGTGGGTGCGCATCGAATTTCCGTTTCGTTTCACTTGGTAACACAACCCAATGAAAGTTAGAGTGAGAGAATGTATTGAGAAGAGAGGAGACGTTTGTATGGGGTTTCCTGCCGACGTTGGCGTTTACGTTCGGCTTCCCTGGCCCAAAGTTCGGGGTCCGCTTGCCGACGCTGACGTTTACGTTCGGCTTTCCGAGCCTTCCTCTGCTCCACGGCGGTGGCGCTGCCGCTGCAACTAGCGCCGACGTTGACGTTGTTCATGGCGTTTCGTACATCGTTGCACAGAGAGAGAATGACGGAAGCACAGCGAACGCGCGCTTTACACTGCGCCGCGACACTTGCGCCGCCTACCGGCGTACCCTTAGAGAGAGAGGGAGAGAGTGAGAGAGAGAGAGTTATATGCAATGATTTGCTTCGCCGCACCTGTGGCGGAGAGGGGGAGAGGGGAGGAGGAAAGCGCACACCTGCGTAGGAGAGGAGAGTGAGGGAGAGTTGTGCATGCGCAGTATGGGTGCGGACGCCGCTGAACGGACACTGCCCCGAGCATAAGATGCTCTTGCATCTAAAACCGGGACAGAGTTATTCATTCGTTATACAGGTCATTCTTTTCCAGAGGCATTCATTGCAGTGCTGCTCGACTGTAGTTGGCGTCGGCAGGAGAGAAGCATGTTTATATGGTTTGAACAACGGACTGCCACGCTTGCGGCGTCAGGGGATTGGTCCCTATAGAAAATGCTAGAACAGGTGCTCAGTCAACTGTCATTGGAGCTCATAATTACACGCGCAAGCCTACATCTTATCGTTCATAACCACCGCCATCACTCTAGTAATCTTTGTAGACTTCCGGCAAATACTTCGTCATTGTCTTATTAAGGAGAAAATCAGAAAAGTCTTCATGAACCACTTCGGCAGCAACGAAAGCCTTTTATCTCAATATCTGCCAGGCAAAGTCCTTAAACGGCAAGGACGCGATGTTTTATACGGAACCTCACGGCGACGGCGATAACGTAATTAAATGCGCTAGGAATGTCTATATAATTGATGTCACAATAAAAGGAGCATAAAGTGTACATCCTGGTTCCATCTATCACACTGCTTGACTGCGAAATCAGTCTTCTCGATAGATTTTACATATGCTCGTAGTGTGAGGGTGTGCATGAAGAAGGGCTTTTAGGGACGAAGCACCTTAGGGCCGAGCCTTGTCCCTCGTTGTCCGTTGTCCGTAGCTCTGGTTTGCATGGAGACCGCTAGGGGCGCTGCGGTGCACAAGGTCTATATAAGCGCTGTATATACGGTACACATGTACGATATATATATATATATATATATATATATATATATATATATATATATATAGTACAATAACCTAGGTTAGTTCAAGTTCAGTGTTTGTCCTGCGTGCTGCTCCGTCGCCATCCCATTTACGCTGCCATCATATTTACCGTACTAAAATAGTACTAAAACCTCAGCATAAACGCCGCCTGGAAAGGGACATGAAACGCGCCATTGTCATGCTGACGCCAAGTCCCTTTCTAAGAAAAAGAAATATTCGCTGTACTCGTTCGACGCAGAACGGTATCTGTTCGGTCGCCATCTCTGTTTCATTGGTGGTTATTTAAACGTGTCAGTAGAGAAGAACCGGCCTTCAATCGACGGCAACCTTCGGCTTTTATGGCCAATGCACTAGCACGAAAACATCTAACTCCAATTACGCATGCGCAGAAAGGTGCAGCCTCATCGAAGGGAATAACCCTCCCATTTTGAGTTTACTGTCTCTATATATAGCGCAAGCACGCATGCTTAGAAGCCTCGTAAAGCCATGCAAATGCCGACACAATAAAGTGAGCGCAAGTGAGCGACATAACTATGCACCATAGTTGTGTCGAGCAAAGTAATTTTACCAAATTACAGTATACTGTCACGCCAGTTCTTCCCGTAATCGAGTTCCATCGACAGTACGTTCTTCGTTTCTCTTTGATTGCACTGCCGTTAGGTGCGCGGATGACAGGCTAGATTGAAAACCGCGTTGGCCGTGGCACGGATCTCTTGCGATGCTCGAAAACGTCAAGACAACTGTTCGCAAAACTTATCGTACTCGAGTGCATGCTAACCCATGGTGGCTCAGTGGCTATATCGTTCTGCTGCTCAGCGCGAGGTCGCTGGTTCGTTTCGCGGCGGCATTCTCAATTAGGGCAAAAGGCGAGGATGCTCGCGTATCGTTTGGGTGCACTTCAAACAACCCCAGGGGGTCGAACTTAGTCCGGAGCCCTCTACCACGACGTTCTTCGCCAACAGACTGTGCACGTTAAAACGCACAACTTCATTTCCAATGTTTTTTTTTTTTCTCTCGACAGTTCTTGCCCATTACACTATTCTTATTGAGTGGGCTACCTTAAAGTTCGCATAATGTGCAAAGTGTTCGTGAACTTGTTGTCTTGCGCTTTTAGTGGACTTCATCTCCAGGGTTTCTGTATAAAGTATATAATTCTTGACCGCGAGCGTGGTATAGGCCTTCCTGCCTTCTCATGTTTCTATCCCCATGCTCCCCTCAGCCAGCGTAAAGTAGTCATCCAGACGCTTTTCTGCATGGTTATTGCCTGTCGTCTCTATTTGCTGTACACCGACAGAAAGAAAAACTATAAAGCTATAAGAAACTCAGTTTGCTGTGTCCGCAAGGTGCCCGTACGTCCATTTCGTTACACCGTCCACGTCACGCCGCCCCCTCATCCCTACACTCGCCATCCATGGCGAAGACAACAACAAAACTTTGCCCACCTCCCACCAATCGAATTCATGCACGGGCGTTAATGGGCTGGGCGCGCTAACCACTGCGCCATCACGCATCTTCGGTGCTTGACGCAATGTGTGGACATAAAGCGGTAGATTTCTTAGCCTCTTCCACCCACTTTGGGGTTTGTATGTATATACGTTGCTGTTTGGTTGCTTATATGTGGCCTTGAGGCTGACCTTGACACGTGCCTTTATACCGGGTGTTTCAGCCAACACTTTCAACAATTTTGAAAGGTTGCCTGTGGCAAATAGCACAATTATAGCTCATGGGCTGGTCTACTCGAAGAGGAGGACATTATTTGCAGAAAAATATTACATGCATAATCGACTAGTTAACGAAAATTTGCTAATGAAGTTTCTAACTAATTACCAATTATGGCCCACATTGCAATTTGTAAATTCTAGCCGCGGAGTTCGCAAGGCGGATACCCTTGGAACAAATTCTCTGGATGACACCAGTTTCCAGATATTAATTCCAGAAGTTAGCGTTCTCCAGTTACTTTTGTGCTTCAATGCATAAAATGATGTTTTGTCAAGAAAGTAACTGGAATGAAAACGCATATCTCCGCAAAGTTCGGGAATCAATATCTCGAAACTGCCATCCTGACAATTAATCCTGACAATTCAGCCATGTTAACTCCACGGCTAGAATTTGTAATTTGCAATATGGGCCATGAAGTAATTAGTTAAAAACTTCATTAGTGAATTTTTCTTAGTTAGTCAATTATTCATTACATTTTTTTGCGCGAGTAATGTCCGCCCCTTCGAGTAGACCAGCCCACGAGCTAGAATTGTGCTATTTGCCACAGTCAATCCTTACAAATTTCTGAAAGTGTTCGCTGAAACACCGCGCACAAATGCATAAAGAAATTATATTTCCGATAGCTGATTTACATTCCCGATAGCTGGAA
Source organism: Dermacentor silvarum (assembly GCF_013339745.2). Classification (NCBI taxonomy): domain Eukaryota; kingdom Metazoa; phylum Arthropoda; class Arachnida; order Ixodida; family Ixodidae; genus Dermacentor; species Dermacentor silvarum. The sequence goes on from NW_023605604.1 coordinate 10,549, forward strand.
ACCTGATGCTCTAACACAGGGGTACCCGAACTGGGTTTCGCGGAAGCCAAAAAGGTTCGAATTCAGCGAGCGGTATACATCAAACCAAATCCGACCTCATCCCCCTATCGGTGGCTTTCTGCATTAGAGTTCGGACTGAACAAAACCACCGCCCGCCAGATCCGCCCTCGGGTATGCATGGCGACATGCATGTGGCAAGATGGAGTACACATTCAAGACCATGGCGGCGTTGAAGTGCCGTTCAGGAATCATCGCTGGTTGATTCGTGGGTGATTCATTCGTACAATGACGGGGTAATCATTATAGCATCATCATAATTTCAGCATCGTCATCTCATTGCCGTCATACCACTTTCGTCGTTCCTTCTTCGTCACAGGTACTGTTGTCAATGTGTCCTCGTCGTCCCACAGAATGGCCACTACAGATTTTGAACAAACGTGTCTTCATCGAGCCCGGGCGGTGTCGCTGCATTGCTTGAATGCTAATTGTATTGCTGTCCACAGTCATCGGGAGATTTCTTCTGCCAGAATTTTCTCTCTCTCTTAGCGACAAGAGCGACTATTTATTGAGAAATTGAGGAATCTAGAGAGAGAATTGGAGAGTGAAATAATAATAAAAGAAGAAACACAGGGCTATCACCAGTATAAAATCCGCTTTGCTACCCTACACTGGTGTACGGGGCTATATATAGGGGGAAGTGGTCTTACCGGAGAAATCGAAACGATGCTCATAGGAATTTGCAGTGGCGAAATGTGCTGCTGTAAACGCAGCCGATGTGCACTAAGAGGACCAATCAGCCCGTGCTTGCGAGTGCCTGAGCACGTTGTGCGCGTCTTTCGGGAAGGCGGACAGTGGCAACGTAGAGTGAATGGCTCGGGGAGAAAGCTGGTGAAGTTTTCACGGCCTTGTTGTTAGAGAATCGAACGCGTTGACTACGGCGGGAGCAATGACGACAACGAGCGAGAAGTTCCCATAAGGTTAAAAAAGAAAAAAAAAAACTTGACATAGAGCATTGGCAGCCGTCAGTTTGATTGTTTCGCAACGCGCTGGCTGTCTTGAGGACGTACAGCTACAATACGAAGTAAATGCGACATAGTTAAGCTAAAAGCGCTGTAATCCGGGTAAGCGCGCGCAGTGTCAGGAAAAAGGATGGGCGTCGGCGGCCACACCTGTCCCGCGATGAGTTGCGTGATGACGGGAGAAAAAGGAACCGGAGGACGCGTGACGCAATCAGGGCGTCTAATAATAAACGAGCGCGGATATTGTGGGACGCGCGTTGAAAGCCCCAGTGAGGAGGCGCGGATGTGACAAGGGCGAACTAAAAAAAAAGGACACACCCGCGCCGTGGCGAAGTGGCTGTGGCGTTTTGCTGCTGAGCAGGATGTCGCGGGTACGATTCCAGCGAGTGGCAAAAAGAAAAAAATGAAAGCAAGGAAATGAACCTCTTGAGTTTTAAGTCTTGGACTCACGGTGAAAAAAAAAAACACAGAAAGAAAGAAACCTGTAGGTGAGAAGTAAACCGAAGACCCTGCTAATGCTTCAACACTCACCTCTCCTCCTCCCCTTTCTGCTCTTATGACGTTGTCCCTCACAGTGATAGCATCTGTGACTTTAGGATGGATAACCCTTTGCCTTAAATTTAGGTCGAGTCTTAAGTCGTGTTCGAATTTTGGTCACGGCAATCGAGTTTTCGTTCGAAGCGAATGGGTCAAGGGCCGTATTTCGTAAGGATTCATTTCATTTGTCCTTCTTATATTTTCTCGTCATTCGTCGTACGCTGTATCCGATCCAAGTGATAAAGGGGGCACGGTAGAGTGCTAGCCAATGACACGGAGCGAAAAGTATGAAAAATGAAATGGATTGTTAGAAAACGACGGCGTTATAAGCTTTGGTTCGCATAGACAAGGCAGTTTGGTGCCACTAAACACTCAGGCTCACGTGATTTTACTGACGTCGTCGCCGGAACTTAATAGTGCAGTGGCTGCCGCTTCGATTGTGAAAAAAAGAAAAAGAAAATAGAAACATGAAGGCCAATAGAAGCGCCTCGGCATCCTTTTTTTCTTCTTTTTTGTTAAGATGAAAATAATACAGTTGTCGCCGTTTGCTGCAACGGCTACCCCTTTTCTCTCCTTTGATAAATAAAGTTCTTTTTTTAATTATGAAAATTCTTACCTTAGGTAATAAATAAAACCGAGGGAAATGTACCGCACTATGAGTAAAAGTATCTCTCGAAAAGTTTCAGTTGAAGGAAAGCCCGCGGATTTGGCCGGCGTGTACACAGTTTGGTTTCAGACGCACGAAACAGGCACTCAGAAAGCGTTAAAGTGCTTTAACCGTTTTTGGCCCGAATATGTATATATTTTTTTCTATAAACTGAAAATTTTATAATGAGTGCATCTGCATGATAATGCACAGGGAGAAATAAAGAAAAACATCACCCGGGAGGTTTTTGGCAATGAGCCGAAGCGGTTTTTTTTTTCGTTTTTTTTTTACCTTTATCCGCAGTGTTGTAAGCAGCACGTGATTCTGCAGACTTCTCAATTCGCAGTGACATTGGCGCGAATAATGGCCAGCGATCATCTGAAGGCCATTTTAGCACCTGCTAAGGTAGGTGATAAATGCCCTAAGCGGCAGCCTCCACAGAGGTCTAACCTCAACGTGACGCGACGCAAGGGCATTTATGATATATAAGGAATAGCATATATTTATCTACGGCACTAAGTTGACAAAGTGCATAATTATTATCCTTGCTCACACTGACATTTCGAAGAATAGATTTGTTTCTTTTTATCGATGTCAGATATTTCGTACAAAACATGATGATTCTTTCAGAGATCATTGGAGAGGAAGGGGCCGTAATTGCTTTGGGACGCGTTATTACAGCGAAGCTGTTAAGGGCTCAGTCTTCGGTGGTCGCGTTTGACAATAGAAAAAAAAAAAAACTCTCATGATGATAAGTGGTTCTTGAGGGAAAGGGAAAGGTTGGCGCTATCTTCTGCAGCCCTTGAGGGAGCACGGCTCAGCGCCAAAACTCTCATTGGCCGTATGCTGTATGTGCGAGTGAAAGCGCGCGAGGGCGAGGGACGCGGGCTTTTACGGGGAGCGAACGGCGGAGAGCAAACGAGACTTCCCAGTGGAAGGGGAGCGGTGAGCGAGGAGGGCATCGAGGCACCCTAGACTGTGCGTGTGCGTGCCCGCTCTCCCACTGCGGCGCATGCGCGCAGCCCTGCTGGCCTCTGCCGCCTGTGCCGCAGACTCTCTCTGGGCGCTGGGCGCTTGCACGCACCGTATCTTGAAAGCGATCTGCAACACGGCTCCTACCTTTGTAGGCGCTGTGTTTTCGACGCTCAGTTTCCGTTGAAGCGGTAGACCGCATGAACCTTCGCCCGCTGCTGGTGGCGCGCTTGCTCCCGCCAGCGTTTTTACAGCGGTTGTGTGCGGTCACACAAACAACGTGCAGAACTGTTGTCGACGGCGGCGGCGTTTTGCCCGCGTTCGCACCGAATGCGCGCGGCGTTGGTGACGTGTTTATGAAGAACGTGCCAACCTTTGCCATAAACCCTAGGGCTGTGTACCGTAGTGACCATAAGGCCATGGTCCGTGTGGTCACTAAATAAATTAAAACTACCGGATCATATATATTTCACATTCTTTAGTAGATTAAATAACCAATTACACCATCACATCTTAAAAGTCATAATTGGAAATACTTAATTCCCACCATAGTACAGCTTTGCTGGTCTTCCATCTCCATTCCAGTTGAAGGGGTGAAAGTTTTTTTCGTCACGGCACAGTTTCACCAAGGTCATTGAAAGGTCACCGCCAAGGGCACTGCCAACACAGACACCTAAGGCTTTCTCCTTAAAAGTCGCAGTTTCGCCCGAAAGGGGAAGCATCGATTGCGATAGCAAAGTAGTAGACAACTATACGAACTAAGTATTGTAGGTTCATGGACCGTTTAAACTTGTAAACACCCGCTTACTAACTAAAGTAACAAGCACAGTAATACGCGTGCACAGGTAAACATGAACACATCTCTCACGATGACCGCGGAAGCTCGCTGTCAAAACGCTAGAGTTAGGAGGCACGGCCGCAGCAGCGAGCGAATTGACCTTCGTGCCGTCTCTCGCTTCAACGCGAACCAATCGTCGAAATCACAAAGCATCCGAACCAACCGGCACTAGTTGGCCTTTGTCCACATCGCAGATCGCTTAGAACATACGGCGCCCGCTCGGTCGCCGCCGGAGTGTGTGGTACTGGGTGTGTGCCCCGGGGACCAACGGGTAAGTGCCGCTCTTCAATGAACCTCTTTGACATCAGCTTGGCTCACTGCAAGCATCACAAACAAAACATCACCCCTTCACGGTGACATTCACGTAATGCAATTTTTCTTCCAAATGAGGGTCGGCGTCACGCTGTCTTTTTATTGCGATAGCAACTATATGGACACTCCAAAGCAGATTTCTGCCGTCGGCGTCACCGTCGCCGTGAGGTTCCGTATGACTTCAACGGCGATGAAATCGTCGCCGCGCTCCGGACGCTGTATGTGCGAGTGAAAGGGCGCGAGGGACGCGCGCTTTCACGGGGAGCGAACGCACGTCGGAGAGCAAACGCACGTTCTGCGCCGCGCTCCCTGAAGGGCTGCAGAATTAAGCTTCTATTTCCTCCTTTCCATATATAGAGAGCAAACGCAACTTTTTCCGTCGCGCGAAAGACTGTGGGGGGACGGGAGGGAGAGAGGGGAGGCGATGTTTAGCTGCGGCACCAAATACGTATTTATATAAAAACGCCGCGTGCGTTCGGTGCGAATGCGGGCAAAACGCCGACGGCGTCGAGAACAGTTCTGCGCGTTGCTGGTGCTGCTGCATGTCCAAGTTTATACAGCTGATAAAACTACTATCCTTACTCCGTATAGCCAACGCCACCTAGACTAGGAGGCGTTGGTATAGCTATCTGCTAATTTGCTATCGCAATTGGTGCTTTACCTTTCGGGTGAAGCTGCGACAAATTTTTTTTTTCTGGCTCTTCAAAAGCGCATTCCCGCCAAATATGACCATCAATATCATGTTTGGGCTGTTTAAGGGCATTGCAAGAGAGATATTGAGCGAAAAGGCTTTCGTTTCTACTGAAGCGGTTCACGAAGACTGTTCCGATTTTCTCGTTAATAATACATTGACGAAGTATTCCTCAAAAACCTACAAAGATTACCTGATTGACTGCAGTGGTTATGAGCAATAATATGTAGACTTCTGCGCGCAATATCTGGCTTCATTGGCAGTGCAACCCAGTAAATACTGGTCTACATAGAACACGGAGCTAAACCTAACAATGACCTACTAGATGTGAATGGGTGGAGACCCGTCACATTACTAAACACAGACTATAAAATAGCAGCAAAGATCTTAACAAATAGACTAAATGATGTATTGCCAATGATTATATCAGAATTACAAGCAGCAGCAGTTCCAGGGAGATCGATATTCGCGTCTTTGACTTTAACACGCGATATATTCACTTATGTCAAACAAAAACAAATTAAAGGTGCCTTCATTACGATAGATCAAGAGAAAGCATACGATAAAGTGAACCATCATTATATATATGAGACTATGAAACAATTCGGTTTTCCTCAGGACTTCATAGACATCATCAAATTACTATATAAAGATATTACAAGTGAAATACAAATTAACAACACGCTCACAGATTGTTTCTCGGTTACGAGAGGGGTGCGACAAGGTTGTTCACTCTCACCAGGACTCTTTGTATTGACTTTGGATCCGCTACTGAGAAGAGTCGACCAAGAAAAAGAATGAGAGGTTTCCCATTGCCAGGATTGGGGGAAATAAAAATTTCAGCCTTTGCGGATGATATATCTTTATTTATTAAAGATGAATGCAGCTACCAGACATTTCTGCAAATCTTCGAAGAGTATGCTACAATATCTGGAGCAAGAATTAATAAAAAAAAAGCAAAGCACTGCGATTTGGAGATTTCAGAGAAGAATCACTTGGTGAAGTACAATTTGTGCAAGCTGCAAAAGTTCTCGGATTGTGGTTTCAACCGGGAGACATTTCACCAAAAAGTTGGGATGAACCCCTAAAAAAAGCTGCCCAAGTGGCCGAAAACCCACGCCATCAAGATTTAAGCCTAATAGAGAAGGGGGAAGTAGTGAAAACAAAACTATGTTCTCCTGCCTTCTATGTAGCAAGAATCGCAAAAATGCCTCGACTGGTTGCAAACAGACTGACTACCCTCATAGGGAGCTTCCTTTGGGGAAAGAAACCAGCACCAGTTACAAAAACAGTTACTAGAATACCCCCATCACGAGGGGGTTTAGGGATACCAAACGTTTCTCTAACAGCACGAACTCTGGCAGCAAAAACAGTAAGCTCATTAATTCACGAGAATAACTTCCTTGGAAAACCTTTACTGAGATATTGGATTAGTACTCTTGATCGCTTTGTCACAACAGAGATCTGGAAAGGCCCGAGAGCCGAAATCCAGCTTCAATTTTACAAAGAAGCAGTGAACACAAAAAAAGCGATCGAGGAACTCTGTCCAGAAACCCCACTAGCAGACATAAAGACCGCAGAAATAAGCGCTACAATGGCTCTGAAGGAGTTGAATATGGAAGATGTACCAAAAAGTCTACCACATAAGTGGAAATTTTGGAAACACACGCAATTACCGAAGGAAGTGAAAGACTTTGAATGGAAAAGACGGTGGGGAGTTCTCCCGACAAAAATAAGACTTGCACGGTTCGGGATCACACCATCAGAGGAATGTCCTAACTGCAAACAACCTGAATCGCAAAGGCATGCATTCAAAGAATGCCCTTCAGCAAAAGTTGTTTGGAAGATAGCCAATACCAAGTTCAGAACAAATCTAGCCAAAGAAGAGAAGAAGAAAAGTCTCTTTGAAAAATTACTGACCATAGTAATAATGTATAATTTGTGGAAAAGAAGAGGGCTTGCTGAAATTAAGAATAAGCCCCAAAAAGCGGTGTATCCGGTATTAAAAAACACCAGAATCATGATGTGCAAAATATTAAATGAAGAGCTAGAAAAAAATGGAATAGACAATTTTCTTTAAAAATGGCATACAAAATTTTGGATAGTTAAAGAAAACACAGTTGAAATCCCACTTATTCCATACTAACACGCCTTTAAATCTTTGAACTTTAGGAAAAAAATGGAATTATGTGACCCAAACAACATTTCAAGAATACCAATTTTGTGAGAAATAAAGGGCAGCCTAAACATTGTATAAAAATACAAGGCTGATCCATTTGCAAGTGCATTTTCCAATGTATTGTGAGTCAAACTAAACATTGTATAACTGTGCAAGTTTGAACGAAAGTGCAATATAATAGCCTAAACATTGTATAACTGTTCGAAACTAATCAAATTTTATGTTACAAATGCCTAGTGTATAATTGTGTGTAATAGTATGTAAACAGATACCAGTATATCAAGAAAAATGAATGGTGTTACACCTGTGAATTGTAAAAAATGTAGAGATGACAATAAACTTCTCCTTGTGTAGAACACGGTATCCTGACATTGAAACAGTCGACCACCTCTACAATGAACGCCTCTAGAAGAGAATGACCTATATATAGCAAATACACGGCTGCTGGATAAAAAAAAATTTCACAGCATATCCACGGGGTGAATGATGATGAGTGGGCGAAGCTCCGGAGGGAATCATCGGATCTCCCGCTTAAGGGGACGCTAGCACAAACGCGTTAGAAACGTGCAGTACTCTCTAGTAAGGGGGAGCGGCCACAGCGTCTTACGCAGCCATTTACACATGCCGGAACGTGCACCGCGTTTGCCGACGCCATCACATGACTGCTGAGAGAGTATACCCCCCGTATTCATAAACGCTCCTCGACTTGAACTTGACTTGCCACCGCTTTGGGAGCGCGTTCGAAACGCGTTGAAGGTAAGGCGGAGAGGCCACAGCGTCTTACACCAGCTTCTTACACGGGCCGTAACGCGCTAGCACAAACGCGTTAGAAACGCGCTAGAAACGCGGCCTTTCGTTAAGGTTTTGTATTTATTGCCATCGTGGTGCGTGTGTCCATGTCCGCTTCGTGGCGTAGTGGGCTAACGCCGCGCGCTCGGAAGCGAGGGGTCCCTGGTTTGATTCCGCGCTGCGCACACAACTTCGGAATTTTTTTTCTCATTTTTCTCAGACTGGTTACACACTACTACTACGACGACGACGACGGGGACGAACGGGTGCCGCTATAAGGAGCTTCGCCCCTAAAATTGACCATCTTCCCGTAGGGGAACCCTGAGTAGTATGCGAAGCAGCCATGGGGTCCACTCAAGTTCCCATTAGTTTTCAGATCGGCCTGTCACCGCTGCCGTTTCGTGGCAGCGGCTCGAGCCCTCTTCTCCACGGCGCTGACACTGGCGTTGACTCTGGCACTGTCCGTGGCACTCATCGCGGCGTTGCGGGAGGATAATGAGAGGAGCGGAGCGCGCGCGCGCGCGCGTCATTATACCGCGAGCTACAGTGGCGCCCCCAGTAAAGTATGCAGCGCCTACCGTCGCGCCTCTAACCTAAGCTGCTTCGCATTATCGCGCGCGGAGCCGCAGGTGTTTCCATTGGTTGCGCAATCCGGAGAGGAGAGGAGCGTCGGAGAGGAGGAATGCCAAAAGGAGAGGAGATGAGACAAGGAGAGGATGGGAGGAGGATGCGCATGCGCAGTGCGGGTGTGGACGCCGCACGGCGGTTGGATGGAGGGTGGGAGTGACATAGCCCCGCCCATAAGCTGCGTCGCATCTAAAAAAATGTCACAGTTTCGCCCTAAGGGCGAAGCAATGAATGCGATAGCAACACAGCAATGTCATATGAAGTAAGGTGAGCGGCTTTGGTAGCAATATGAATTGTAGTAAACATGAGCTGATTAAGTAAGCAGGTGTGCTGCGGCGTAAGTAGACCGACATGAAGAGAGACTCGATGACCACGAGAAGGCGCGTGTGAAACGGTGGTGTTGATGAGAAGCGCTTCCCGTGGGCAGCGCGCGTGCGAAGGGACACACCTGTAGCGCTGCCCTGCCGATCTGGGCAGCATTGCATGTGTAGCGTGCGTTGGAAAATGTGGCCCGACTATTACTAACTGAATGAACAAGCGTGGTGTGAGCGCGCACAAACAAACATGAATAGATCACACTGAATGACTGCAGACAACGACCGTCAAAACTCTGGCAGCAAGCGGATACGCCGCAGCGGCGAAGGTACGTGCAGTCTATCGCTTCAACGGAAACTGAGCGGCGAATGAACGGCGCATAAAGGTCAGAGCCGTGTGGAGATAAGAGACGGTGCGAGCGAGCGACGAGCGCGGTTGTTGGCAGAGTGTAAGTGCGCCCCCCCCCCCCCCCCCCGCTCTCTCCGGCGCTGGCTACACGCTTCCTTGCTTGCGCGTGGGAGATTTAGTGCGTTCGCTCTCCGTGATAGCGCGCGTCCCCGAACTCGGGCATATGGCACGCGGCGAAGATTTTATCTATAGGGAACCTCACGGCGACGACGACGGCGACGCCGACGGCAGAAATCCGGTTGAAGTGTCCATATAATTGATATCGCAATAAAAGGTGCGGCCTGCCGCGTGCATCGAAAACGGTGTGATCCGCCGCGGTGCCACACGTTGGGGGCTGTTGTCTGGCATCGTCATAGCAAATGCGTCAGGAACGAACTTGGAACGCCGTCGTGCGTGCAAGCTGACTCGTTCCATCGCCGATAACTAGCGCTGTTCGGCCCAGCCCAGTGGCCGACAATGCAACTACGGCCGTCACGTTCGCTCCCATTGCAGAGCGCCCGACGCGGCAGGCCGCACCTTTTGTAGCGTTAGCTACACTGGCCTAGCCAAGCCCGTTTCGCGCGGCACATCAAGAGCCGTGCTGCGCCTGCGCAAGGATCAGTGATGTCACACGGCTTGCGCACCGGAGCCACCGGAGCCGGCACCTCTCGCGCACTCCGCCGCCGCCGCGCGCGACTCACCGCCGCCGGTCTGCGCATTCCAGAGGAGTGACGTCGTAGCCGTGGTAGACGCACTGGCGCCGGCGCGGGCTCGCTGTGCAGTCGCCGTCTGACACTGCGCTGGAGCCGCTGCGCTTCTGGCTGGCGTTTGTGTGTGTCATTGGAGCAGCAGTAAGCATGACAATCAAGCTAATCCTTGACAATCTAGACAACCAGGAAAGATAAGAATAATCAGCTGAACCTTTGCTAACGCTACGTATATCCTGGCATAGCCGAGCTAAGCCACTGCAACATTTTTTTAAATGCGAAGCATTTCTTGCAGGCGGCTCTGTCTGTCGTGACGCGTCCCACACCCCCACAGCGCATGCGCGTCCCCTCCCCCTCTCTCTTCTTTCCTACGCTCCCCCCTTTCTCTCCTCTAAGAATACTCTACGGAGCGGCGCCCGCTGCCACAACCCCACAGCACATGCGCGTCCCCTCCCCCTCTCTCTCCTCTCCTACGCTGCCCCCTTTCTCTCCTCTAGGAATCCGGAGCGGCGCGCTCGACAGGTGGTGCGACAGCTGCATACTCCGCTGGGGGCGCCACGGTAGTTCCGCGGTATGAAAATGACTGAGCGCGCGCACCTCATTCTCTCTCTTGTGCAGCGCCGCGATGAACGCTCGGGCCGCTCCCGCGAAACCATCTCCCGCTCAAGAGAGAGAAAGAAAGGAAAGACAAGGACGTTAGCCAGTGTAAATACCGGCTTTCTAACGCTGCATACTCCGCTGGGGGCGCCACGGTAGTTCCGCGGTATGAAAATGACGGAGCGCGCGCGCCCCATTTTCTCTCCTGAGCAGCGCCGCGATGAGCGCTCGGGCCGCTGCCGCGAAACCATCTCCCGCTCAAGCTAACCATCTCCCCGCTGCTTCGCATCCACACATGGTTCCCTTTAGCGGGAGATGGAGTAATTTTTTTATCCAGCGGCCATGGCAAAGGTATAGCTATGTCGAGGTTTTACAGCGAAGCTGTATATGGCTAGTTTCCTGTGGATCGATGTCCGTAGACCAAAAATTAGGGGCAGCCTAACACTACGTGGTGCGAAGACTAGCTGGTGGCCCATCCCTAGTTTTAATTTTTATTTCCTTTGCTTAACTTGGTTTGCCTTGGCTAGTTCTTAGCCAAATGTAGCCGGCCCCGGGTATCGGGACGATACTCTTCTAAAATCCACTTTATAGTCCGACGTTGCGCTGACACGCGAGCACGCCACGACAGCGAAAGCGCAGCACTCTATAGTCCGGCGCGAGGCGTGGCCGACGTATGCGGCGTTGTGCTCGCCGAGCAAGATGTGCTGATGGGCAATCCACCACCTCCCCAGTGTGGAATGGTTCATGATTCTTTTCGTCATAGTGCAGTTTCGCCAAGGTCACCGCCACGGACACTGCCAACATAGACACCTAAGGCTTTCTCCTTAAAAGTCGCAGTTTCGCCCGAAAGGCAAAGTATCGTTTGCGATAGCAGAGTAGTAGACAACTATGCGTCTGCGAACTATGTACGACGAACAAAGGATAGTAGTTTTGTGGGCAGTTTAAACTTGTAAACATCCGCTTACTAAGTGCGGTAATACGCGCGCACAGGTAAACATAAACACATATCGATCGATGACCACCTAGTGAGGAGGCACGGCCGCAGCAGCGAGCGAATTGACCTTCGTGCCGTCTCTCGCTTCAACGCGAACTAATCGTAGAAAGCAGAGCGCATCCGAACCTACCGGCACTATACTTGCGGACAACTTTCTGTGGAAATGAAGGGAAATGCTACGGAGGCAAAGCGCGCACAAGTGAGAGCGCTTCTGAAAAGAGTCCCTCACTTAAATACAGGTTTGTTTAGGCTGGGGAAGAGAAAACAGAAACAGCGTATTAGCAACAGGTAAATAAGACAGAACACACAACTGAGTGTAAAAGTTTGCTTATTTTGCGGCTTTTCCTTTCCGCGTCCGAGCAAACACGAAACCGTCGCACGTGGAAGCTGCGTCGATTCAGCGTCTGTTCCGAGCAACCAAAAGCACTGTCAAACACTACCGGACTACTTGGCGCGGTAACACTTGTGCAGCAGCCACGCGCCCGTAGTTTTCCCTTCATTGCCACAGAAAGTTGTCCGCGAGTATAGTTGCCCTTTGTCCACATCGCTGATCGCTTAGGAACATATGGCGCCCTCTTGGTCGCCGCCGGAGTGTGTGGTACTGGGTGGGTTTCCCGGGGGCCAACGGATATTGGCTGCTCTTCAATGGACCTCTTTGACATCAACTTGGCTCACTGCAAGTATTACAAACAAAACATCACCCCTTCACAGTGACATTCACCTAACGCGATTTTTCTTGCAAATGAATCTCGGCGTCACGCAGTTTTTTTTTCTGGCTCTCCAAAAGCGCATTCCCGCCAAATATGACCTTCAACATCATGTTTGTGCTCTTTAAGGGCATTGCTAAGGAGATATTGAGCTAAAAGGCTTTCGTTGCTACTGAAGCGGTTCGCGAAGACTGTTCTGATTTTCTCGTTAATAACACATTGACGAAGTATTTGTCAGAAGCCTACAAGATTACCTGATTGACTGCGGTGGTTATGAGAAATAACATGTAGACTTATGCGTGCAATGTTTGGCTCCATCGGCAGCCGAAAGGTGCCATCTTTATGTACTGATCATGGGATCCTGAAATTGAAATAGTCAGCCTGTTTCTCAGGCCGACGCCAACTGCAATCGACCACCTCCACAACGACCGCCTCAAGGAAGGAATGACCTCTATAGCTGAGGTATATCTCTGCCGAGGTTTTACAGCGAAGCCTTATATGACTAGTTTCTAGTGGATCAATGTCCGTAGACCAAAAATTAAGGTCAGCTACACACACACTATAAGTGGTGCGAAGACTGGTGGCCCTTCCCTATTTTAATTCTGCTGTCCTTTGCTCAACTTGGTTTGGCTTGGCTGCTTCTTAGCTTTAAGTTTTCTTAACTTGGTTTGTCTTGGTTAGTTCTTAGCCAAACGTAGCCGGCCCCGATTATCGGGACGATACTCGTGGTCGGCGCGCAGTCTTCTAAAGGCCACTTTATGTCCGACGTAGCGCTGACGCGCGAGCACGCCACGCCACGCCAGCGAAAGCGCAGCACTCTATAGTCCGGCTCGAGGCGTGGCCGACGTAGGCGGCGTTGTGCTCGCCGAGCAAGATGTGCTGACGGGCAATCCACCAGGCCACCTTGCTCGACGAGACGCGGATGTGGTCCATTCTGGGTGTCGAGGCCGGCGCGA
>NW_023605605.1:0-26598 GCF_013339745.2 Dermacentor silvarum
CAGCATATCTATCTGAGGCAATAGATTTGTGATGTGTTATATTTCTTCACATAGTAGAGCTTTGACAATTGGTTAGCATACAAATGTTTCATAATTTCAGTTCAGCGAACATCCGTGTAGCTATCTGCTTATGCAAAACACTAGGTTTGGAACTGCACGTCTTCATAACTGGTATTTTGAGAGCTGCTTATCTAGAATGTTTTCTATATACTGTTTTTTCTATTATTACGGCAGTATGCCTGTCAAAGCAATGGTAGGGGTGGCGTGGTAAAGATGTTTACATCTAAATTTTTCATAGCTGCTCCATCAATTCTGTTCAAGAACGATTGCCGTAGCATATCTATCTTATGAGGCAATAGATTTGTTATGTGTTATATTTCTTCACATATAGAGCTTGACAATTGGTTAGCATACAAATGTTTCATAATTTCAGTTCAGCGAACATCCGTGTAGCTATCTGTCTTATGCAAAACACTAGGTTGGAACTGCACGTCTTCATAACTGGTAGTTTTGAGAGCTGCTGTATCTAGAATTGTTTTGCTATATACTGTATTTTCTATTATTACGGCAGTATGCCTGTCAAAGCAATGGTAGGGGTGGCGTGGTAATGTGTTTACATCTAACTTTTCATAGCTGCTCCATCCAATTTTGTTCAAGAACGATTGCCGCGCACATCTATCTGAGGCAATAGATTTGTTATCTGTTATATTTCTTCACATATAGAGCTTTGACAATTGGTTAGCATACAAATGTTTCATAATTTCAGTTCAGCGAACATCCGTGTAGCTTATCTGCATTATGCAAAACACTAGGTTTGGAACTGCACGTCTTCATAACTGGTATTTTGAGAGCTGGTTATCTAGAATTGTTTTCTATATACTGTTTTTCTATTATTACGGCAGTATGCCTGTCAAAGAAATGGTAGGGTGGCGTGGTAAATGTTTTACATCTAACTTTTCATAGCTGCTCCATCAATTCAGTTTCAAGAACGTTTGCCGCAGCATATCTATCTGAGGCAATAGATTTGTTATGTGTTATATTTCTTCACATATAGAGCTTTGACAATTGGTTAGAATACAAATGTTTCATAATTTCAGTTCAGCGAACATCCGTGTAGCCTATCTGCTTATGCAAAACACTAGGTTCGGAACTGCACGTCTTCATAACTGGTATTTTGAGAGCTGCTTATCTAGAATTGTTTTGTATATACTGTATTTCTATTATTACGGCAGTATGCCTGTCAAAGCAATGGTAGGGGTGGCGTGGTAAACGTGTTTACATCTAAATTTTCATAGCTGCTCCATCAATTCTGTTCAAGAACGATTGCCGCAGCATATCTATCTGAGGCAATAGATTTGTTATCTGTTATATTTCTTCACATATAGAGCTTTGACAATTGGTTAGCATACAAATGTTTCATAATTTCAGTTCAGCGAACATCCGTGTAGCTTATCTGCATTATGCAAAACACTAGGTTCGGAACTGCACGTCTTCATAACTGGTATTTTGAGAGCTGCTTATCTAGAATTGTTTTCTATATACTGTTTTTCTATTATTACGGCAGTATGCCTGTCAAAGCAATGGTAGGGGTGGCGTGGTAAATGTGTTTACATCTAAATTTTCATAGCTGCTCCATCAATTCTAGTCAAGAACGATTGCCGCAGCATATCAATCTGAGGCAATAGATTTGTTATGTGTTATATTTCTTCACATATAGAGCTTTGACAATTGGTTAGCATACAAATGTTTCATAATTATAGTTCAGCGAACATCCGTGTAGCCTCTGTCTTATGCAAAACACTAGGTTCGGAACTGCACGTCTTCATAACTGGTATTTTGAGAGCTGCTTATCTAGAATTGTTTTGTATATACTGTATTTCTATTATTACGGCAGTATGCCTGTCAAAGCAATGGTAGGCGTGGCGTGGTAAAGGTGTTTACATCTAAATTTTCATAGCTGCTCCATCAATTTTGTTCAAGAACGATTGCCGCAGCATATGTATCTGAGGCAATAGATTTGTTATGTGTTATATTTCTTCACATATAGAGCTTTGACAATTGGTTAGCATACAAATGTTTCATAATTTCAGTTCAGCGAACATCCGTGTAGCTTATCTGCATTATGCAAAACACTAGGTTTGGAACTGCACGTCTTCATAACTGGTATTTTGAGAGCTGGTTATCTAGAATTGTTTTCTATATACTGTTTTTCTATTATTACGGCCGTATGCCTGTCAAAGAAATGGTAGGGGTGGCGTGGTAAATGTGTTTACATCTAACTTTTCATAGCTGCTCCATCAATTCAGTTCAAGAACGTTTGCCGCAGCATATCAATCTGAGGCAATAGATTTGTTATCTGTTATATTTCTTCACATATAGAGCTTTGACAATTGGTTAGCATACAAATGTTTCATAATTATAGTTCCGCGAACATCCATGTAGCCTGTCTTATGCAAAACACTAGGTTCGGAACTGCACGTCTTCATAACTGGTGTTTTGAGAGCTGCTTATCTAGAATTGTTTTGTATATACTGTATTTCTATTATTACGGCAGTATGCCTGTCAAAGCAATGGTAGGGGTGGCGTGGTAAACGTGTTTACATCTAACTTTTCATAGCTGCTCCACCAATTTTGTTCAAGAACGAATGCCGCAGCACATCTATCTGAGGCAATAGATTTGTTATCTGTTATATTTCTTCACATATAGAGCTTTGACAATTGGTTAGCATACAAATGTTTCATAATTTCAGTTCAGCGAACATCCGTGTAGCTTATCTGCATTATGCAAAACACTAGGTTTGGAACTGCACGTCTTCATAACTGGTATTTTGAGAGCTGGTTATCTAGAATTGTTTTCTATATACTGTTTTTCTATTATTACGGCAGTATGCCTGTCAAAGAAATGGTAGGGGTGGCGTGGTAAATGTGTTTACATCTAACTTTTCATAGCTGCTCCATCAATTCAGTTCAAGAACGTTTGCCGCAGCATATCAATCTGAGGCAATAGATTTGTTATGTGTTATATTTCTTCACATATAGAGCTTTGACAATTGGTTAGAAAACAAATGTTTCATAATTATAGTTCCGCGAACATCCGTGTAGCCTGTCTTATGCAAAACACTAGGCTCGGAACTGCACGTCTTCATAACTGGTATTTTGAGAGCTGCTTATCTAGAATTGTTTTCTATATACCGTTTTTCTATTATTACGGCAGTATGCCTGTCAAAGAAATGGTAGGCGTGGCGTGGTAAAGGTGTTTACATCTAAATTTTCATAGCTGCTCCATCAATTCTGTTCAAGAACGATTGCCGTAGCATATCTATCTGAGGCAATAGATTTGTTATCTGTTATATTTCTTCACATATAGAGCTTTGACAATTGGTTAGCATACAAATGTTTCATAATTTCAGTTCAGCGAACATCCGTGTAGCTTATCTGCATTATGCAAAACACTAGGTTTGGAACTGCACGTCTTCATAACTGGTATTTTGAGAGCTGGTTATCTAGAATTGTTTTCTATATACTGTTTTTCTATTATTACGGCAGTATGCCTGTCAAAGAAATGGTAGGCGTGGCGTGGTAAAGGTGTTTACATCTAAATTTTCATAGCTGCTCCATCAATTCTGTTCAAGAACGATTGCCGTAGCATATCTATCTGAGGCAATAGATTTGTTATCTGTTATATTTCTTCACATATAGAGCTTTGACAATTGGTTAGCATACAAATGTTTCATAATTTCAGTTCAGCGAACATCCGTGTAGCTTATCTGCATTATGCAAAACACTAGGTTTGGAAGTGCACGTCTTCATAACTGGCATTTTGAGAGCTGCTTATCTAGAATTGTTTTCTATATACTGTTTTTCTATTATTACGGCAGTATGCCTGTCAAAGCAATGGTAGGGGTGGCGTGGTAAATGCGTTTACATCTAAATTTTCATAGCTGCTCCATCAATTCTGTTCAAGAACGATTGCCGTAGCATGTCTATCTGAGGCAATAGATTTGTTATCTGTTATATTTCTTCACATATAGAGCTTTGACAATTGCTTAGCATACAAATGTTTCATAATTTCAGTTCAGCGAACATCCGTGTAGCTTATCTGCATTATGCAAAACACTAGGTTTGGAACTGCACGTCTTCAAACCTGGCATTTTGAGAGCTCCTTATCTAGAATTGTTTTCTATATACTGTTGTTCTATTATTACGGCAGTATGCCTGTCAAAGCAATGGTAGGGGTGGCGTGGTAAATGTGTTTACATCTAAATTTTCATAGCTGCTCCATCAATTCTGTTCAAGAACGATTGCCGTAGCATGTCTATCTGAGGCAATAGATTTGTTATGTGTTATATTTCTTCACATATAGAGCTTCGACAATTGGTTAGCATACAAATGTTTCATAATTTAGGTTCAGCGAACATCCGTGTCGCCTATCTGTCTTATGCAAAACACTAGGTTTGGAACTGCACGTCTTCATAACTGGTATTTTGAGAGCTGCTTATCTAGAATTGTTTTGTATATACTGTATTCTATTATTACGGCAGTATGCCTGTCAAAGCAATGGTAGGGGTGGCGTGGTAAAGATGTTTACATCTAAATTTTCATAGCTGCTCAATCAATTTTGTTCAAGAACGATTGCCGCAGCACATCTATCTGAGGCAATAGATTTGTTATGTGTTATATTTCTTCACATATAGAGCTTCGACAATTGGTTAGCATACAAATGTTTCATAATTTAGGTTCAGCGATCATCCGTGTCGCCTATCTGTCCTTTGCAAAACACTAGGTTTGGAAATGCACGTCTTCATAACTGGTATTTTGAGAGCTGCTTATCTAGAAATGTTTTGTATATACTGTATTCTATTATTACGGCAGTATGCCTGTCAAAGCAATGGTAGGGGTGGCGTGGTAAAGATGTTTACATCTAAATTTTCATAGCTGCTCCATCAATTTTGTTCAAGAACGATTGCCGCAGCACATCTATCTGAGGCAATAGATTTGTTATCTGTTATATTTCTTCACATATAGAGCTTTGACAATTGGTTAGCATAGAAATGTTTCATAATTTCAGTTCAGCGAACATCCGTGTAGCTTATCTGCATTATGCAAAACACTAGGTTTGGAACTGCACGTCTTCATAACTGGCATTTTGAGAGCTGCTTATCTAGAATTGTTTTCTATATACTGTTTTTATATTATTACGGCAGTATGCCTGTCAAAGCAATGGTAGGGGTGGCGTGGTAAATGTGTTTACATCTAAATTTTCATAGCTGCTCCATCAATTCTGTTCAAGAACGATTGCTGTAGCATGTCTATATGAGGCAATAGATTTGTTATGTGTTATATTTCTTCACATATAGAGCTTCGACAATTGGTTAGCATACAAATGTTTCATAATTTCAGTTCAGCGAACATCCGTGTAGCCTATCTGTCTTATGCAAAACACTAGGTTCGGAACTGCACGTCGTCATAACTGGTATTTTGAGAGCTGCTTATCTAGAATTGTTTTGTATAAACTGTATTTCTATTATTACGGCAGTATGCCTGTCACAGCAATGGTAGGCATGGCGTGGTAAAGGTGTTTACATCTAAATTTTCAGAGCTGCTCCATCAATTCTATTCAAGAACTATTGCCGCAGCATATCAATCTGAGGCAATAGAGTTGTTATGTGTTATATTTCTTCACATATTGAGCTTCGACAATTGGTTAGCATAAAAATGTTTCATAATTTCAGTTCAGCGAACATCCGTGTAGCCTATCTGTCTCATGCAAAACACTAGGTTCGGAACTGCACGTCGTCATAATTGGTATTTTGAGAGCTGCTTATCTTGAATTGTTTTGTATATACTGTATTCTATTATTACGGCAGTATGCCTGTCAAAGCAATGGTAGGCGTGGCGTGGTAAAGGTGTTTACATCTAAATTTTCATAGCTGCTCCATCAATTCAGTTCAAGAACGTTTGCCGCAGCATATCAATCTGAGGCAATAGATTTGTTATGCGTTATATTTCTTCACATATAGAGCTTTGACAATTGGTTAGAATACAACCCCGCAGGGGCGTCTGCGTCAGCAGGCGTTTGGTGTGTTGCGACACCACGGACCCGAGCACACGAGGGTTGGACCCTCCCGCGTGTAGTGTGCGCGGCTTAGCCGTGTCTGGGGAAAGGGGGATCCTGGGGGTTGAGCCAATGCCGGGTGATTGGACCTTTAAGGCCCCTGGCGGAGGCAACACACCTCTTCGGCCTCTGCTTCACATAGACGGCACCTCCAGACTGACCCTCCTGGAGGAAATCGGCAGTCGCCTTTTCCTGTCCCCCTCTTCAATCTTTTGTCTTTTTCTCTCACTTTTCCATCTGTCCTGTCTCCTACTCACTTCTTCTCACTTCCAAATTTCCGGGCGGCAAGGGTTAACCGTGTGTAATGTATCCAGTCTTGGGTATGTACATTAGGTTATAGTGGCGGTGCATAGCTGGCGTCTGCAGGTTTCGCGTAACCTGTAGCGTCCCCTTGTTGGGCTCGGTGGTGGGTGGCTACCACCGCGGCCGAACTTTGAAACCATGTTATGGCAGAAGCGTTCCCCCGACTTTCAGATCGGCCTCTGAAAAGAGGTCGCACCGATGCAATTTTTCAATTTACCCTCCGAACCGACCTAGACACCTTCCCTAAGTACCATGTCCTACATAGTGAAGGCAACACAAGCGTAAGAAAACTCTCACCCTTCCTTGTATCGAAATGCCTCGTAAACACGATTGGACCTGACTACAAAGCCACGAAGATGGCTAGCGGAGACCTCCTCCTCGAACTGAAAAAGAAAGACCAAGTTGAAAAGCTCGCCCAACTCACCAGTATCGGTGACATTAATGTAGCAATCTCCCCACATCGCTCCCTAAATACAAGCAGAGGAGTAATATCAGAAGAAGATTTGCTGAATCTCAGTGATGAAGAGCTGCTTGAAGGTTTCCAAGAGCAAAATGTTATTAAAGTACAGCGAATTACACTTCGGCGAAACGACCAACAGATCCCCACGAAACACGTAATACTAACATTTGGAACCAGTACTGTGCCCACTTCACTCGACGCAGGATACTTGAAAATCAACGTCCGACCATACATACCAAACCCGAGGCGGTGCTTCAAGTGCCAGAGGTTCGGTCATGCATCACAATCATGCAGAGGTAAAGAAACATGCGCGAAGTGTAGTGCCAACGACCATCCTTCGGACAATTGCAACGCTCCAGCACTTTGTGTCAATTGCAAGGGAGACCATCCAGCTTACTCACGGAGCTGCCCTTGCTGGAAAAAAGAAAAACAGATCATCGCAATCACAGTAAAAGAAAAAATCTCATTTTACGAAGCGAGGAAAAGGCTAGGGCACTTACCTCAAGTTAGCTATGCCAGTGCGGCGCGGCAGGGGGCAGCGCCACACCGGTTTCAGGAGTCTACAGGGTCCACGCACAGTGTGCCCGTAGAAACTCCATCCGCCCCCTTGATGGCTGCAGCCAGTGCTGCGCCATCATCATCGAAGACAGGCCTGCAGACCACAGTGTCGCAAGGCCCAAAGCTGAACCGGATTTCACGGCCCGAGACGCGCGTTTCGGCGCCTGGCTCCCGATCATCCAGCGCCTCGGAGAAGGCGATGGAGGTCGACGCGAAAACCCCGGCGCCATTGACGCCAAAAGATCCGCGCTCTCTGGAGCGCACCAAGAAGGAAAAACTTCTTGTAACTGCGCCGAGAAAGGGACCGGTAACCTGAGTGGTTACCGCTCTCGCAAATAGCACATCCCTTTTAACAC
The DNA here is from genome assembly GCF_013339745.2 of Dermacentor silvarum. Taxonomy (NCBI): domain Eukaryota; kingdom Metazoa; phylum Arthropoda; class Arachnida; order Ixodida; family Ixodidae; genus Dermacentor; species Dermacentor silvarum. The sequence goes on from NW_023605605.1 coordinate 7,793, forward strand.
ATGTCACCTACAACTTTTGAATCCATATACATCAGTTAATATTTTCAAAACCATCAGTATGGCTTTTATCATACATTGGAATTGTAGAGGCCTGATCAACAATTTAGGTGACATTAAAGACTTAATAAACAACCTGTCACCTGTAGCATTCTGCTTACAGGAAACAAATCTAGGCCCTAAATATACACATTTCCTTAAAGGTTTTACTGTCATACGAAAGGACCGCGAACACTCCAGCCGTCTATCTGGGGGAGTCGCTATTGTTGTGCAAAGCGGCATCCCTACACGAAACGTTTTATTAAATACCCCGTACGAGGCTGTAGCCGTCACCGTTTTATCCTATAAAACTGTCACCATTTGTTCACTGTACATTCCACCACATACACATTTCACAACTCGAGACCTGGAAAATCTAACAGACCAGTTGCCGGAGCCTTTTGTTTTAGTAGGTGATTTTAATGCGCACTGTACCCTTTGGGGCAGCGACTAAAAATGATCAAAGAGGGCAACTTATCGAAGATTTCGTTTTAACTAATAACATTTGTCTTTTGAACACAGGTGCGCCAACATATTTTTCACCAAGCTCCCGCAATTTTAGCTGCCTCGATTTAGCCTTTTGCTCACCGTCTGTTTTTACCGATTTTAAATGGGAAGTACTGAGTACCTCGTATGGCAGTGACCATTTCCCTGCTATCATCAAACTCACATCATCACCACCCATTATAAATTGTAAACCGCGTCGCTGGAAGGTACACCTTGCTGACTGGACACTCTTTACAGAAAATGCAAAGCTCGAACAAGTGTTTTCAAGTGAGCTAAGCGTTAACGAAATCAATGAAAGGTTCACTGCGGTTTTAATTTCAGCGGCAGAAAAGGCCATTCCCCAAACATCCAGCCTTGTACGCAAAAAACTTAACCCCTGGTGGACACCAGAGTGCACCGAAGCAAAAAAACAACAAAATCGGGCCTGGGGAATCTTGCGAAGATACCCGACCTATACAAACCTCCTACATTTCAAAGAGGCCAAATCCAAAGCACGATTTATACGAAGGCAGGCGGAAAAATCATCATGGAGGAAATACATATCTTCGATAAACAGCTCTGTCACCTCTAAACAAATGTGGGAAAAGGTGAGGAAGTTTAGGGGAGATTACTCGTCGTATACAGTACCGCTCCTTACAAGTCCAGGTACACAAACAACACTACAAAAACAGGCTGACATACTTGGTGAACACTTCCACAATGTTTCCAGCTCGGATAATTATTCAAAAGAATTATTAAAGTACAAACAGTCTGCTGAAAAACAGAAGCTGCCCACTACTGGCGCGACAAATGAATTGTACAATGCCCCCCTTACACAGCAGGAATTAAACATAGTCCTTTCTGCTGGCAAAAAAACAGCGGTAGGTCACGACCGTATTCACTACTCCATGCTGGCACATCTATCCCAAGCATCTGTAGAGGCTCTCCTTGAATTTTTCAATTTAATCTGGGGATCTGGGATAATGCCAGAAGAGTGGAAAAAAGCAATAGTAGTCCCATTTCTCAAAGCTGGTAAATCCCCAACATCCGCAAGTAGCTACAGATCCATTGCCCTGACCAGCTGTCTGGCAAAATCATATGAAAGCATTATTAATATAAGGCTCTCGTTCATTTTAGAGTCAAGAAACTTAATAGACCCTCACCAATGCGGTTATAAAAAGGGTTGTTCAACCACTGACCATCTTGTCCGACTGGAGCATGAAATTCTATATGCATTTTTACACAAGCAACATTGTCTGGCAGTTTCCTTTGATTTAGAAAAAGCCTATGATACCACGTGGAGATATGGAATTTTAAGAGACCTAGATGACCTCGGCATCCGTGGTAAAATGCTTAACTGCCTAGCTGATTTCATTTCTAATAGAACGTTTCAGGTTCGTCTTGGCACAGTACTTTCTCGTACATTTGCACAGGAAAATGGTGTTCCACAAGGCTGTGTTCTCAGCACAACACTTTTCATTGTAAAAATGAACTCGGTTAATAAGGTTATACCGTCGTCTGTTATGCACTCTATATACGTCGACGACCTGCAAGTGGCTTGCCGTGCCTCAAATTTATCAACTTGTGAGAGGCAGCTTCAGATCACAATAAATAAACTTGCAAAATGGGCTAACAAGAATGGCTTCTGCTTCTCCACCCAGAAAACAGTTACTGTTTTATTTTCTCAGAAACGTGGGCTATACTGCGACCCAGTCCTGAAATTAAATGACGCCACACTAGCGGTCAAACAACATTACAAATTTTTAGGAGTAACCTTTGACACCAAACTGAATTTCCTGACCCACATAAACACACTAAAGATTAAGACAAATAAAGCGCTGAATATCCTTAAAGTGTTGTCCCATAAGCACTGGGGTTCTGACCGAACATGTCTTTTACGTATTTACCGGTCTGTTGTGCGTAGCCTTCTAGACTACGGCTGCGTAGTTTATGGCTCAGCCAGACATTCTTACATTCGACGACTTGATCCAGTACATAACCTTGGACTACGACTAGCAAGTGGTGCTTACAGGACATCACCTGTCCCAAGTTTATACGTTGACTGTAATGAGCCTTCCTTACAGCAGCGCAGAGCGTTACTTACTTTTTCTTATGTACTCAAAATTCAGTCATCACCGCAGCACTTATGTTACAATATCGTCACACAATGCAACTCACGCTTACATTACACTAATAAGCCGAACATGATTCGGCCACTTCTTTTACGGCACGAGGAATACTGCAAGACTTATGATATTCCTCAAGAGGTACTGCAAGCTGCTGAAAGACCACAAAGATTGCCCCCGTGGTGCGATTTCACACAGCTATGTGATTGGACACTAACACATCTAAAGAAAAAGGACACCCCACAAGAACACATAATACAAGAGTTCCGAGCTATCCAAGAAAAATACAAAAATTACACAGAATTTTACACTGATGGCTCTAAAACACAAAAACATGTGGGCGTGGGAATCACAACGCAAAATTGGGAAACTAGTATTCGAATGCACCATTCTGCTTCAATCTTTACCGCTGAAGTTTATGCAATATGGATAGCAGTAAAAAAAATTATTACCGAGAAGCTGAAAAATGCTATAATTTATACTGATTCGTTAAGTGCACTGAGAGCTTTAAATTTAAATTCCGCCTGCGAACCCCTACTTGGTGATATCTTAAACATGGTCTTTTGTAAGAAATACGGAAGAACCATACGATTCTGCTGGGTCCCAAGCCATGTTGGGATACCAGGGAATGAAGCAGCAGACAGATGTGCGTCCATGGCAGCTCTCAAAAACATAACTCGCACAACACTTCCATACAAAGACAGTATCCAAGCGATTCGTAAGGCCCTTGCGTCAAGATGGCAACAGCAATGGAACTCGTGCATAAACAACAAGTTACATGTGACTAAACCCCTGCTTGGCGAGTGGAAATGATGCAGTCACCAAGAGCGGTTCTATGAGGTAATCTTATGTCGACTTCGAATTGGGCACACACATCTAACACACAATTTTCTACTCCGAAAAGAAAACCCACCAACTTGCAAGAAGTGCCATGAAGCACTTACTGTAATGCACATTATTATGACATGTCCACATACCGAAACACAGAGACGGAAACTTTTACAAAATCTAGATACCTTGCATATACCTCTACACCCCTCCTTACTACTAGGAGACGACCCGCTAGTGCCATTCACGGAGTTGTTCAACTTTTTAGACGAAACTGGTTATTTACATCAACTATAAAGTAACACAGCTTTGACTGCCCTAACATTGTTTTTGTATTGTCTTGTGACTGGCGCAGCATAGCCTTAGTCGCTTTTGCGCCATTAAACCAGGATTATTTAATTAATTAGAAGACAAATGTTTCATAATTATAGTTCCGCGAACATCCGTGTAGCCTGTCTTATGCAAAACACTAGGTTCGGAACTGCACGTCTTCATAACTGGTATTTTGAGAGCTGCTTATCTAGAATTGTTTTGTATAAACTGTATTTCTATTATTACGGCAGTATGCCTGTCACAGCAATGGTAGGCGTGGCGTGGTAAAGGTGTTTACATCTAAATTTTCATAGCTGCTCCATCAATTCTGTTCAAGAACGATTGCCGTAGCATGTCTATCTGAGGCAATAGATTTGTTATCTGTTATATTTCTTCACATATAGAGCTTTGACAATTGGTTAGCATACAAATGTTTCATAATTTCAGTTCAGCGAACATCCGTGTAGCCTATCTGTCTTATGCAAAACACTAGGTTCGGAACTGCACGTCGTCATAACTGGTATTTTGAGAGCTGCTTATCTAGAATTGTTTTGTATAAACTGTATTTCTATTATTACGGCAGTATGCCTGTCACAGCAATGGTAGACGTGGCGTGGTAAAGGTGTTTACATCTAAATTTTCAGAACTGCTCCATCAAGTCTATTCAAGAACGATTGCCGCAGCATATATATCTGAGGCAATAGATTTGTGATGTGTTATATTTCTTCACATATAGAGCGTTGACAATTGGTTAGCATACAAATGTTTCATAATTATAGTTCCGCGAACATCCATGTAGCCTGTCTTATGCAAAACACTAGGTTCGGAACTGCACGTCTTCATAACTGGTATTTTGAGAGCTGCTTATCTAGAATTGTTTTGTATAAACTGTATTTCTATTATTACGGCAGTATGCCTGTCACAGCAATGGTAGGCGTGGCGTGGTAAAGGTGTTTACATCTAAATTTTCAGAACTGCTCCATCAAGTCTATTCAAGAACGATTGCCGCAGCATATATATCTGAGGCAATAGATTTGTGATGTGTTATATTTCTTCACATATAGAGCGTTGACAATTGGTTAGCATACAAATGTTTCATAATTATAGTTCCGCGAACATCCATGTAGCCTGTCTTATGCAAAACACTAGGTTCGGAACTGCACGTCTTCATAACTGGTATTTTGAGAGCTGCTTATCTAGAATTGTTTTGTATAAACTGTATTTCTATTATTACGGCAGTATGCCTGTCACAGCAATGGTAGGCGTGGCGTGGTAAAGGTGTTTACATCTAAATTTGCAGAACTGCTCCATCAAGTCTATTCAAGAACGATTGCCGCAGCATATATATCTGAGGCAATAGATTTGTGATGTGTTATATTTCTTCACATATAGAGCGTTGACAATTGGTTAGCATACAAATGTTTCATAATTATAGTTCCGCGAACATCCATGTAGCCTGTCTTATGCAAAACACTAGGTTCGGAACTGCACGTCGTCATAACTGGTATTTTGAGAGCTGCTTATCTAGAATTGTTTTGTATAAACTGTATTTCTGTTATTACAGCAGTATGCCTGTCACAGCAATGGTAGGCGTGGCGTGGTAAAGGTGTTTACATCTAAATTTTCAGAACTGCTCCATCAAGTCAATTCAAGAACGATTGCCGCAGCATATCAATCTGAGGCAATAGATTTGTTATGTGTTATATTTCTTCACATATAGAGCGTTGACAATTGGTTAGCATACAAATGTTTCATAATTATAGTTCCGCGAACATCCATGTAGCCTGTCTTTGCAAAACACTAGGTTCGGAACTGCACGTCTTCATAACTGGTATTTTGAGAGCTGCTTATCTAGAATTGTTTTGTATATACTGTATTTCTATTATTACGGCAGTATGCCTGTCAAAGCAATGGTAGGGGTGGCGTGGTAAAGGTGTTTACATCTAAATTTTCTTAGCTGCTAAATCAATTTTGTTCAAGAACGATTGCCGCAGCATATCAATCTGAGGCAATAGAGTTGTTATGTGTTATATTTCTTCACATATTGAGCTTCGACAATTGGTTAGCATAAAAATGTTTCATAATTTAAACTGTTTTTGTTATGCGTTATATTTCTTCACATATAGAGCTTTGACAATTGGTTAGAATACAACCCCGCAGGGGCGTCTGCGTCAGCAGGCGTTTGGTGTGTTGCGACACCACGGACCCGAGCACACGAGGGTTGGACCCTCCCGCGTGTAGCCGTGCGCGGCTTAGCCGTGTCTGGGGAAAGGGGGATCCTGGGGGTTGAGCCAATGCCGGGTGATTGGACCTTTAAGGCCCCCTGGCGGAGGCAACACACCTCTTCGGCCTCTGCTTCACATAGACGGCACCTCCAGACTGACCCTCCTGGAGGAAATCGGCAGTCGCCTTTTCCTGTCCCCCTCTTCAATCTTTTGTCTTTTTCTCTCACTTTTCCATCTGTCCTGTCTCCTACTCACTTCTTCTCACTTCCAAATTTCCGGGCGGCAAGGGTTAACCGTGTGTAATGTATCCAGTCTTGGGTATGTACATTAGGTTATAGTGGCGGTGCATAGCTGGCGTCTGCAGGTTTCGCGTAACCTGTAGCGTCCCCTTGTTGGGCTCGGTGGTGGGTGGCTACCACCGCGGCCGAACTTTGAAACCATGTTATGGCAGAAGCGTTCCCCCGACTTTCAGATCGGCCTCTGAAAAGAGGTCGCACCGATGCAATTTTTCCAATTTACCCTCCGAACCGACCTAGACACCTTCCCTAAGTACCATGTCCTACATAGTGAAGGCAACACAAGCGTAAGAAAACTCTCACCCTTCCTTGTATCGAAATGCCTCGTAAACACGATTGGACCTGACTACAAAGCCACGAAGATGGCTAGCGGAGACCTCCTCCTCGAACTGAAAAAGAAAGACCAAGTTGAAAAGCTCGCCCAACTCACCAGTATCGGTGACATTAATGTAGCAATCTCCCCACATCGCTCCCTAAATACAAGCAGAGGAGTAATATCAGAAGAAGATTTCCTGAATCTCAGTGATGAAGAGCTGCTTGAAGGTTTCCAAGAGCAAAATGTTATTAAAGTACAGCGAATTACACTTCGGCGAAACGACCAACAGATCCCCACGAAACACGTAATACTAACATTTGGAACCAGTACTGTGCCCACTTCACTCGACGCAGGATACTTGAAAATCAACGTCCGACCATACATACCAAACCCGAGGCGGTGCTTCAAGTGCCAGAGGTTCGGTCATGCATCACAATCATGCAGAGGTAAAGAAACATGCGCGAAGTGTAGTGCCAACGACCATCCTTCGGACAATTGCAACGCTCCAGCACTTTGTGTCAATTGCAAGGGAGACCATCCAGCTTACTCACGGAGCTGCCCTTGCTGGAAAAAAGAAAAAGAGATCATCGCAATCACAGTAAAAGAAAAAATCTCATTTTACGAAGCGAGGAAAAGGCTAGGGCACTTACCTCAAGTTAGCTATGCCAGTGCGGCGCGGCAGGGGGCAGCGCCACACCGGTTTCAGGAGTCTACAGGGTCCACGCACAGTGTGCCCGTAGAAACTCCATCCGCCCCCTTGATGGCTGCAGCCAGTGCTGCGCCATCATCATCGAAGACAGGGCCTGCAGACCACAGTGTCGCAAGGCCCAAAGCTGAACCGGATTTCACGGCCCGAGACGCGCGTTTCGGCGCCTGGCTCCCGATCATCCAGCGCCTCGGAGAAGGCGATGGAGGTCGACGCGAAAACCCCGGCGCCATTGACGCCAAAAGATCCGCGCTCTCTGGAGCGCACCAAGAAGGAAAAACTTCTTGTAACTGCGCCGAGAAAGGGACCGGTAACCTGAGTGGTTACCGCTCTCGCAAATAGCACATCCCTTTTAACACATGTCACCTACAACTTTTGAATCCATATACATCAGTTAATATTTTCAATACCATCAGTATGGCTTTTATCATACATTGGAATTGTAGAGGCCTGATCAACAATTTAGGTGACATTAAAGACTTAATAAACAACCTGTCACCTGTAGCATTCTGCTTACAGGAAACAAATCTAGGCCCTAAATATACACATTTCCTTAAAGGTTTTACTGTCATACGAAAGGACCGCGAACACTCCAGCCGTCTATCTGGGGGAGTCGCTATTGTTGTGCAAAGCGGCATCCCTACACGAAACGTTTTATTAAATACCCCGTACGAGGCTGTAGCCGTCACCGTTTTATCCTATAAAACTGTCACCATTTGTTCACTGTACATTCCACCACATACACATTTCACAACTCGAGACCTGGAAAATCTAACAGACCAGTTGCCGGAGCCTTTTGTTTTAGTAGGTGATTTTAATGCGCACTGTACCCTTTGGGGCAGCGATAAAAATGATCAAAGAGGGCAACTTATCGAAGATTTCGTTTTAACTAATAACATTTGTCTTTTGAACACAGGTGCGCCAACATATTTTTCACCAAGCTCCCGCAATTTTAGCTGCCTCGATTTAGCCTTTTGCTCACCGTCTGTTTTTACCGATTTTAAATGGGAAGTACTGAGTACCTCGTATGGCAGTGACCATTTCCCTGCTATCATCAAACTCACATCATCACCACCCATTATAAATTGTAAACCGCGTCGCTGGAAGGTACACCTTGCTGACTGGACACTCTTTACAGAAAATGCAAAGCTCGAACAAGTGTTTTCAAGTGAGCTAAGCGTTAACGAAATCAATGAAAGGTTCACTGCGGTTTTAATTTCAGCGGCAGAAAAGGCCATTCCCCAAACATCCAGCCTTGTACGCAAAAAACTTAACCCCTGGTGGACACCAGAGTGCACCGAAGCAAAAAAACAACAAAATCGGGCCTGGGGAATCTTGCGAAGATACCCGACCTATACAAACCTCCTACATTTCAAACAGGCCAAATCCAAAGCACGATTTATACGAAGGCAGGCGGAAAAATCATCATGGAGGAAATACATATCTTCGATAAACAGCTCTGTCACCTCTAAACAAATGTGGGAAAAGGTGAGGAAGTTTAGGGGAGATTACTCGTCGTATACAGTACCGCTCCTTACAAGTCCAGGTACACAAACAACACTACAAGAACAGGCTGACATACTTGGTGAACACTTCCACAATGTTTCCAGCTCGGATAATTATTCAAAAGAATTATTAAAGTACAAACAGTCTGCTGAAAAACAGAAGCTGCCCACTACTGGCGCGACAAATGAATTGTACAATGCCCCCCTTACACAGCAGGAATTAAACATAGTCCTTTCTGCTGGCAAAAAAACAGCGGTAGGTCACGACCGTATTCACTACTCCATGCTGGCACATCTATCCCAAGCATCTGTAGAGGCTCTCCTTGAATTTTTCAATTTAATCTGGGGATCTGGGAGAATGCCAGAAGAGTGGAAAAAAGCAATAGTAGTCCCATTTCTCAAAGCTGGTAAATCCCCAACATCCGCAAGTAGCTACAGATCCATTGCCCTGACCAGCTGTCTGGCAAAATCATATGAAAGCATTATTAATATAAGGCTCTCGTTCATTTTAGAGTCAAGAAACTTAATAGACCCTCACCAATGCGGTTATAAAAAGGGTTGTTCAACCACTGACCATCTTGTCCGACTGGAGCATGAAATTCGATATGCATTTTTACACAAGCAACATTGTCTGGCAGTTTTCCTTTGATTTAGAAAAAGCCTATGATACCACGTGGAGATATGGAATTTTAAGAGACCTAGCTGACCTCGGCATCCGTGGTAAAATGCTTAACTGCCTAGCTGATTTCATTTCTAATAGAACGTTTCAGGTTCGTCTTGGCACAGTACTTTCTCGTACATTTGCACAGGAAAATGGTGTTCCACAAGGCTGTGTTCTCAGCACAACACTTTTCATTGTAAAAATGAACTCGGTTAATAAGGTTATACCGTCGTCTGTTATGCACTCTATATACGTCGACGACCTGCAAGTGGCTTGCCGTGCCTCAAATTTATCAACTTGTGAGAGGCAGCTTCAGATCACAATAAATAAACTTGCAAAATGGGCTAACAAGAATGGCTTCTGCTTCTCCACCCAGAAAACAGTTACTGTTTTATTTTCTCAGAAACGTGGGCTATACTGCGACCCAGTCCTGAAATTAAATGACGCCACACTACCGGTCAAACAACATTACAAATTTTTAGGAGTAACCTTTGACACCAAACTGAATTTCCTGACCCACATAAACACACTAAAGATTAAGACAAATAAAGCGCTGAATATCCTTAAAGTGTTGTCCCATAAGCACTGGGGTTCTGACCGAACATGTCTTTTACGTATTTACCGGTCTGTTGTGCGTAGCCTTCTAGACTACGGCTGCGTAGTTTATGGCTCAGCCAGACATTCTTACATTCGACGACTTGATCCAGTACATAACCTTGGACTACGACTAGCAAGTGGTGCTTACAGGACATCACCTGTCCCAAGTTTATACGTTGACTGTAATGAGCCTTCCTTACAGCAGCGCAGAGCGTTACTTACTTTTTCTTATGTACTCAAAATTCAGTCATCACCGCAGCACTTATGTTACAATATCGTCACACAATGCAACTCACGCTTACATTACACTAATAAGCCGAACATGATTCGGCCACTTCTTTTACGGCACGAGGAATACTGCAAGACTTATGATATTTTTCAAGAGGTACTGCAAGCTGCTGAAAGACCACAAAGATTGCCCCCGTGGTGCGATTTCACACAGCTATGTGATTGGACACTAACACATCTAAAGAAAAAGGACACCCCACAAGAACACATAATACAAGAGTTCCGAGCTATCCAAGAAAAATACAAAAATTACACAGAATTTTACACTGATGGCTCTAAAACACAAAAACATGTGGGCGTGGGAATCGCAACGCAAAATTGGGAAACTAGTATTCGAATGCACCATTCTGCTTCAATCTTTACCGCTGAAGTTTATGCAATATGGATAGCAGTAAAAAAAATTATCACCGAGAAGCTGAAAAATGCTATAATTTATACTGATTCGTTAAGTGCACTGAGAGCTTTAAATTTAAATTCCGCCTGCGAACCCCTACTTGGTGATATCTTAAACATGGTCTTTTGTAAGAAATACGGAAGAACCATACGATTCTGCTGGGTCCCAAGCCATGTTTGGATACCAGGGAATGAAGCAGCAGACAGATGTGCGTCCATGGCAGCTCTCAAAAACATAACTCGCACAACACTTCCATACAAAGACAGTATCCAAGCGATTCGTAAGGCCCTTGCGTCAAGATGGCAACAGGAATGGAACTCGTGCATAAACAACAAGTTACATGTGACTAAACCCCTGCTTGGCGAGTGGAAATGATGCAGTCACCAAGAGCGGTTCTATGAGGTAATCTTATGTCGACTTCGAATTGGGCACACACATCTAACACACAATTTTCTACTCCGAAAAGAAAACCCACCAACTTGCAAGAAGTGCCATGAAGCACTTACTGTAATGCACATTATTATGACATGTCCACATACCGAAACACAGAGACGGAAACTTTTACAAAATCTAGATACCTTGCATATACCTCTACACCCCTCCTTACTACTAGGAGACGACCCGCTAGTGCCATTCACGGAGTTGTTCAACTTTTTAGACGAAACTGGTTATTTACATCAACTATAAAGTAACACAGCTTTGACTGCCCTAACATTGTTTTTGTATTGTCTTGTGACTGGCGCAGCATAGCCTTAGTCGCTTTTGCGCCATTAAACCAGGATTATTTAATTAATTAGAAGACAAATGTTTCATAATTATAGTTCCGCGAACATCCGTGTAGCCTGTCTTATGCAAAACACTAGGTTCGGAACTGCACGTCTTCATAACTGGTATTTTGAGAGCTGCTTATCTAGAATTGTTTTGTATAAACTGTATTTCTATTATTACGGCAGTATGCCTGTCACAGCAATGGTAGGCGTGGCGTGGTAAAGGTGTTTACATCTAAATTTTCATAGCTGCTCCATCAATTCTGTTCAAGAACGATTGCCGTAGCATGTCTATCTGAGGCAATAGATTTGTTATCTGTTATATTTCTTCACATATAGAGCTTTGACAATTGGTTAGCATACAAATGTTTCATAATTTCAGTTCAGCGAACATCCGTGTAGCCTATCTGTCTTATGCAAAACACTAGGTTCGGAACTGCACGTCGTCATAACTGGTATTTTGAGAGCTGCTTATCTAGAATTGTTTTGTATAAACTGTATTTCTATTATTACGGCAGTATGCCTGTCACAGCAATGGTAGACGTGGCGTGGTAAAGGTGTTTACATCTAAATTTTCAGAACTGCTCCATCAAGTCTATTCAAGAACGATTGCCGCAGCATATATATCTGAGGCAATAGATTTGTGATGTGTTATATTTCTTCACATATAGAGCGTTGACAATTGGTTAGCATACAAATGTTTCATAATTATAGTTCCGCGAACATCCATGTAGCCTGTCTTATGCAAAACACTAGGTTCGGAACTGCACGTCTTCATAACTGGTATTTTGAGAGCTGCTTATCTAGAATTGTTTTGTATAAACTGTATTTCTATTATTACGGCAGTATGCCTGTCACAGCAATGGTAGGCGTGGCGTGGTAAAGGTGTTTACATCTAAATTTTCAGAACTGCTCCATCAAGTCTATTCAAGAACGATTGCCGCAGCATATATATCTGAGGCAATAGATTTGTGATGTGTTATATTTCTTCACATATAGAGCGTTGACAATTGGTTAGCATACAAATGTTTCATAATTATAGTTCCGCGAACATCCATGTAGCCTGTCTTATGCAAAACACTAGGTTCGGAACTGCACGTCTTCATAACTGGTATTTTGAGAGCTGCTTATCTAGAATTGTTTTGTATAAACTGTATTTCTATTATTACGGCAGTATGCCTGTCACAGCAATGGTAGGCGTGGCGTGGTAAAGGTGTTTACATCTAAATTTGCAGAACTGCTCCATCAAGTCTATTCAAGAACGATTGCCGCAGCATATATATCTGAGGCAATAGATTTGTGATGTGTTATATTTCTTCACATATAGAGCGTTGACAATTGGTTAGCATACAAATGTTTCATAATTATAGTTCCGCGAACATCCATGTAGCCTGTCTTATGCAAAACACTAGGTTCGGAACTGCACGTCGTCATAACTGGTATTTTGAGAGCTGCTTATCTAGAATTGTTTTGTATAAACTGTATTTCTGTTATTACAGCAGTATGCCTGTCACAGCAATGGTAGGCGTGGCGTGGTAAAGGTGTTTACATCTAAATTTTCAGAACTGCTCCATCAAGTCAATTCAAGAACGATTGCCGCAGCATATCAATCTGAGGCAATAGATTTGTTATGTGTTATATTTCTTCACATATAGAGCGTTGACAATTGGTTAGCATACAAATGTTTCATAATTATAGTTCCGCGAACATCCATGTAGCCTGTCTTTGCAAAACACTAGGTTCGGAACTGCACGTCTTCATAACTGGTATTTTGAGAGCTGCTTATCTAGAATTGTTTTGTATATACTGTATTTCTATTATTACGGCAGTATGCCTGTCAAAGCAATGGTAGGGGTGGCGTGGTAAAGGTGTTTACATCTAAATTTTCTTAGCTGCTAAATCAATTTTGTTCAAGAACGATTGCCGCAGCATATCAATCTGAGGCAATAGAGTTGTTATGTGTTATATTTCTTCACATATTGAGCTTCGACAATTGGTTAGCATAAAAATGTTTCATAATTTAAACTGTTTTTGTTATGCGTTATATTTCTTCACATATAGAGCTTTGACAATTGGTTAGAATACAACCCCGCAGGGGCGTCTGCGTCAGCAGGCGTTTGGTGTGTTGCGACACCACGGACCCGAGCACACGAGGGTTGGACCCTCCCGCGTGTAGACGTGCGCGGCTTAGCCGTGTCTGGGGAAAGGGGGATCCTGGGGGTTGAGCCAATGCCGGGTGATTGGACCTTTAAGGCCCCTGGCGGAGGCAACACACCTCTTCGGCCTCTGCTTCACATAGACGGCACCTCCAGACTGACCCTCTTGGAGGAAATCGGCAGTCGCCTTTTCCTGTCCCCCTCTTCAATCTTTTGTCTTTTTCTCTCACTTTTCCATCTGTCCTGTCTCCTACTCACTTCTTCTCACTTCCAAATTTCCGGGCGGCAAGGGTTAACCGTGTGTAATGTATCCAGTCTTGGGTATGTACATTAGGTTATAGTGGCGGTGCATAGCTGGCGTCTGCAGGTTTCGCGTAACCTGTAGCGTCCCCTTGTTGGGCTCGGTGGTGGGTGGCTACCACCGCGGCCGAACTTTGAAACCATGTTATGGCAGAAGCGTTCCCCCGACTTTCAGATCGGCCTCTGAAAAGAGGTCGCACCGATGCAATTTTTCAATTTACCCTCCGAACCGACCTAGACACCTTCCCTAAGTACCATGTCCTACATAGTGAAGGCAACACAAGCGTAAGAAAACTCTCACCCTTCCTTGTATCGAAATGCCTCGTAAACACGATTGGACCTGACTACAAAGCCACGAAGATGGCTAGCGGAGACCTCCTCCTCGAACTGAAAAAGAAAGACCAAGTTGAAAAGCTCGCCCAACTCACCAGTATCGGTGACATTAATGTAGCAATCTCCCCACATCGCTCCCTAAATACAAGCAGAGGAGTAATATCAGAAGAAGATTTCCTGAATCTCAGTGATGAAGAGCTGCTTGAAGGTTTCCAAGAGCAAAATGTTATTAAAGTACAGCGAATTACACTTCGGCGAAACGACCAACAGATCCCCACGAAACACGTAATACTAACATTTGGAACCAGTACTGTGCCCACTTCACTCGACGCAGGATACTTGAAAATCAACGTCCGACCATACATACCAAACCCGAGGCGGTGCTTCAAGTGCCAGAGGTTCGGTCATGCATCACAATCATGCAGAGGTAAAGAAACATGCGCGAAGTGTAGTGCCAACGACCATCCTTCGGACAATTGCAACGTCCCAGCACTTTGTGTCAATTGCAAGGGAGACCATCCAGCTTACTCACGGAGCTGCCCTTGCTGGAAAAAAGAAAAAGAGATCATCGCAATCACAGTAAAAGAAAAAATCTCATTTTACGAAGCGAGGAAAAGGCTAGGGCACTTACCTCAAGTTAGCTATGCCAGTGCGGCGCGGCAGGGGGCAGCACCACACCGGTTTCAGGAGTCTACAGGGTCCACGCACAGTGTGCCCGTAGAAACTCCATTCGCCCCCTTGATGGCTGCAGCCAGTGCTGCGCCATCATCATCGAAGACAGGCCTGCAGACCACAGTGTCGCAAGGCCCAAAGCTGAACCGGATTTCACGGCCCGAGACGCGCGTTTCGGCGCCTGGCTCCCGATCATCCAGCGCCTCGGAGAAGGCGATGGAGGTCGACGCGAAAACCCTGGCGCCATTGACGCCAAAAGATCCGCGCTCTCTGGAGCGCACCAAGACGGAAAAACTTCTTGTAACTGCGCCGAGAAAGGGACCGGTAACCTGAGTGGTTACCGCTCTCGCAAATAGCACATCCCTTTTAACACATGTCACCTACAACTTTTGAATCCATATACATCAGTTAATATTTTCAAAACCATCAGTATGGCTTTTATCATACATTGGAATTGTAGAGGCCTGATCAACAATTTAGGTGACATTAAAGACTTAATAAACAACCTGTCACCTGTAGCATTCTGCTTACAGGAAACAAATCTAGGCCCTAAATATACACATTTCCTTAAAGGTTTTACTGTCATACGAAAGGACCGCGAACACTCCAGCCGTCTATCTGGGGGAGTCGCTATTGTTGTGCAAAGCGGCATCCCTACACGAAACGTTTTATTAAATACCCCGTACGAGGCTGTAGCCGTCACCGTTTTATTTTATAAAACTGTCACCATTTGTTCACTGTACATTCCACCACATACACATTTCACAACTCGAGACCTGGAAAATCTAACAGACCAGTTGCGGGAGCCTTTTGTTTTAGTAGGTGATTTTAATGCGCACTGTACCCTTTGGGGCAGCGATAAAAATGATCAAAGAGGGCAACTTATCGAAGATTTCGTTTAAACTAATAACATTTGTCTTTTGAACACAGGTGCGCCAACATATTTTTCACCAAGCTCCCGCAATTTTAGCTGCCTCGATTTAGCCTTTTGCTCACCGTCTGTTTTTACCGATTTTAAATGGGAAGTACTGAGTACCTCGTATGGCAGTGACCATTTCCCTGCTATCATCAAACTCACATCATCACCACCCATTATAAATTGTAAACCGCGTCGCTGGAAGGTACACCTTGCTGACTGGACACTCTTTACAGAAAATGCAAAGCTCGAACAAGTGTTTTCAAGTGAGCTAAGCGTTAACGAAATCAATGAAAGGTTCACTGCGGTTTTAATTTCAGCGGCAGAAAAGGCCATTCCCCAAACATCCAGCCTTGTACGCAAAAAACTTAACCCCTGGTGGACACCAGAGTGCACCGAAGCAAAAAAACAACAAAATCGGGCCTGGGGAATCTTGCGAAGATACCCGACCTATACAAACCTCCTACATTTCAAACAGGCCAAATCCAAAGCACGATTTATACGAAGGCAGGCGGAAAAATCATCATGGAGGAAATACATATCTTCGATAAACAGCTCTGTCACCTCTAAACAAATGTGGGAAAAGGTGAGGAAGTTTAGGGGAGATTACTCGTCGTATACAGTACCGCTCCTTACAAGTCCAGGTACACAAACAACACTACAAGAACAGGCTGACATACTTGGTGAACACTTACACAATGTTTCCAGCTAGGATAATTATTCAAAAGAATTATTAAAGTACAAACAGTCTGCTGAAAAACAGAAGCTGCCCACTACTGGCGCGACAAATGAATTGTACAATGCCCCCTTACACAGCAGGAATTAAACATAGTCCTTTCTGCTGGCAAAAAAACAGCGGTAGTCACGACCGTATTCACTACTCCATGCTGGCACATCTATCCCAAGCATCTGTAGAGGCTCTCCTTGAATTTTTCAATTTAATCTGGGGATCTGGGAGAATGCCAGAAGAGTGGAAAAAAAGCAATAGTAGTCCCATTCTCAAAGCTGGTAAATCCCCAACATCCGCAAGTAGCTACAGATCCATTGCCCTGACCAGCTGTCTGGCAAATCATATGAAAGCATTATTAATATAAGGCTCTCGTTCATTTAGAGTCAAGAAACTTAATAGACCCTCACCAATGCGGTTATAAAAAGGGTTGTTCAACCACTGACCATCTTGTCCGACTGGAGCATGAAATTCGATATGCATTTTTACACAAGCAACATTGTCTGGCAGTTTCCTTTGATTTAGAAAAAGCCTATGATACCACGTGGAGATATGGAATTTTAAGAGACCTAGCTGACCTCGGCATCCGTGGTAAAATGCTTAACTGCCTAGCTGATTTCATTTCTAATAGAACGTTTCAGGGTTCGTTTTGGCACAGTACTTTTCTCGTACATTTGCACAGGAAAATGGTGTTCCACAAGGCTGTGTTCTCAGCACAACACTTTTCATTGTAAAATGAACTCGGTTAATAAGGTTATACCGTCGTCTGTTATGCACTCTATATACGTCGACGACCTGCAAGTGGCTTGCCGTGCCTCAAATTTATCAACTTGTGAGAGGCAGCTTCAGATCACAATAAAATAAACTTGCAAAATGGGCTAACAAGAATGGCTTCTGCTTCTCCACCCAGAAAACAGTTACTGTTTTATTTTCTCAGAAACCGTGGGCTATACTGCGTACCCAGTCCCTGAAATTAAATGACGCCACACTACCGGTCAAACAACATTACAAATTTTTAGGAGTAACCTTTGACACCAAACTGAATTTCCTGACCCCACATAAACACACTAAAGATTAAGACAAATAAAGCGCTGAATATCCTTAAAGTGTTGTCCCATAGCACTGGGTTCTGACCGAACATGTCTTTTACGTATTTACCGGTCTGTTGTGCGTAGCCTTCTAGACTACGGCTGCGTAGTTTATGGCTCAGCCAGACATTCTTTACATTCGACGACTTGATCCAGTTACATAACCTTGGACTACGACTAGCAAGTGGTGCTACAGGACATCACCTGTCCCAAGTTTATACGTTGACTGTAATGAGCCTTCCTTACAGCAGCGCAGAGCGTTACTTACTTTTTCTTATGTACTCAAAATTCAGTCATCAACCGCAGCACTTATGTTACAATATCGTCACACAATGCAACTCACCGCGTACATTACACTAATAAGCCGAACATGATTCGGCCACTTCTTTTACGGCACGAGGAATACTGCAAGACTTATGATATTCCTCAAGAGGTACTGCAAGCTGCTGAAAGGCCACAAAGATTGCCCCCGTGGTGCGATTTCACACAGCTATGTGATTGGACACTAACACATCTAAAGAAAAAGGACACCCCACAAGAACACATAATACAAGAGTTCCGAGCTATCCAAGAAAAATACAAAAATTACACAGAATTTTACACTGATGGCTCTAAAACACAAAAACATGTGGGCGTGGGAATCGCAACGAAAAATTGGGAAACTAGTATTCGAATGCACCATTCTGCTTCAATCTTTACCGCTGAAGTTTATGCAATATGGATAGCAGTAAAAAAATTATCACCGAGAAGCTGAAAAATGCTATAATTTATACTGATTCGTTAAGTGCACTGAGAGCTTTAAATTTAAATTCCGCCTGCGAACCCCTACTTGGTGATATCTTAAACATGGTCTTTTGTAACAATACGGAAGAACCATACGATTCTGCTGGGTCCCAAGCCATGTTGGGATACCAGGGAATGAAGCAGCAGACAGATGTGCGTCCATGGCAGCTCTCAAAAACATAACTCGCACAACACTTCCATACAAAGACAGTATCCAAGCGATTCGTAAGGCCCTTGCGTCAAGATGCAACAGGAATGGAACTCGTGCATAAACAACAAGTTTACATG
>NW_023605606.1:0-40001 GCF_013339745.2 Dermacentor silvarum
ACAAAGAAACGCAGCCTTACGCGCTGTCCTTCCAAATTAATGCTACAAAAGATAGCCGCGGCCTCTAATAGCATAAACAATACGTGCAACTTACGAGTAAATGTGGACGTCCGTAGGAGGTTAAAATCCGCAGGCTGGAAATGTCCATTTTTCGCGAACAAGAAGCGCAGCGCCATGGAAACCATGTGAAGCTGCGCCGACCAAGCAGCCACTGAACGTCACTTCCTACCAAAAGCTCCCCCGAAAAGCCACCATCTACGCGCCTGCTTCTTGCCGGTTCCTCCTTGTGAATGCTGCCTGAATCGACTGCCACAGACGGTTGAGGCGACCTCATTCTCTATTCTTTCGCTCCCCAATTCCATCCCACCAAGTCGGAAGTCGACGCCGACTAGGCGGCGACTTCGATTCGGGCACTGACTATAGGCGGCGGCCAGCAGCGTCAGGCCAGCGTGAAGCCGACGTCTCTAGCCAGCCAAAACTTTCGTGCTCGGCATTATGTAGCCCTACGCATCCGGGCCAGCATCCGTGACCTAGTCAGCGCCGACGGGGTCGGCAACGCAAGTCGGCCTTTTTACGGCCCAAGCTCTTCAAGCCAACATGATCGGCTCCCAGCGATCTGCCGAGCACCACCCGATTTTCGGCCCTCGGCCAATTTTGCTTGGGAAAAAATTCCCAGCATCAAACTTTTTGAACCATTACTGGGAATTCCGTTTCTGTACGCCGCCGTTGTTTGTGGTCTCCCTACTTTTCTGACACCAAACCTCCGATAGCCTCTCACTATAATCTCTATTGCGTACATGTTTACTTCCCCCCTGCTATCCCTGAACCCAAGGGCTCCAAGGAGGCCAGAGGAGTCTAAACCGGCAGCTGGGCAGATATCTTCACATTCTAATAAAATCTGTTGCATCGTTTCCCTACCTTTACCACAACAAGCACATGCGTCTTCGACCTTGGTGAACCTCTCTTTTAACTAGGCGTTCTAAGGCATCCTGATCTCGCTTGGAAAAGTAAGGAGCTTCCCTTTGAGTTATTCTAAATTGTTTATTTCCTGATTTCATTCTTTCCTTTGAGGTAGTTAGTCATGACAGGCTTCTTTTCCATTGCCGCCACCCACGAGATTGTCTCAAGCTCTCTCACTTTGTATTTGACGTTCTTTGTTACCATGTTGCTGACCATAGGCGCATACAGGTCGCTTATTTGCTGGTAAACTTCCTAGTTATTTTCCTCCACTCTGACCCAATGTTTTTCCTGTTCAAGTATCTGAACATTCTCGCAACCTATTTACTTTCTTCCATATTCCTCAGTCGTTTTTCAAAATCAATTTTACTCTAAGCTTCCTTCACTTCAAAACTTGTCCAGTTCATATCACTCTGCATACTTATTTACAGCGCGAAAACAACTGACGACAAAGGTAGAAGGACACAGGACGAGCGCTGAAGGACAGCATTCGTCCTATGTCCTGTGTCGTCACGTGTCCTGAACGAAGGACACAGGCAGCGCTCGTCCTGTGTCTTTCTACCTCTGTATCATATCAGTTGTTTTCGCGCTGATCAATAGGTATGCATCCTTTCCAACTCGCCCGTCTTTCTACCTTACTGTATATCACCCTGCACAGCTTCATTAGTAGTCTTCCCGTGAGCGCCCAATGCGAGGCGTCCCACTGACCTTTGGTTGCCATCGAGTCCTGATTGTACCCTTGACTTTAAGCAAACAACCGCATTTTCGAATGTAAGCTCGGGAACCATTAAACCTTTCTACATACCCCACAGCAGCTCATATATACCTATTGTATACCAATACGCTCTGTGTTTCATTATGACTGCATTTCTCTTCCCTTTTACTATTATTGTTTTTTTCCTGCATCTCCAGATATATCTATCGCCTTCGTTTATCCGTGCACGAAGATATTTGTATTCTTTTACCCGAGGTATTTCCGGGCCCTGTATTAACACTGTCTGTTCCCTGTTTTCCTTGAATACCATAAAACCAGATTTTTAACGCTAAATATTAATCCTGAGTTCTCACCTTCATCTCCACAAATATCAGCCAGACGTTGTATATCACTTTGCTTAATTGTCCCCATCGCTCGTCGGCCCACAATGCTGTGAAGGCACTGTTGTCTTTCGTGAGGGCGACTGGCCTATGTGAACGCCTTTGAATTGCTCGGGCCCTCCGCGTGCGTGCGAGAGCTCACCATGTCCACCCCCCCCCCCCCCCCCCCCCCCCCCCCCGCTCCTCTCTAGCTCATCTTTTTATTCCCTCTTTCCCGTCCCCCAGAGTAGGGTAGCCAACTAGACGCATTTCTGGTTGACATCCCTGCCTTCTCTTTCTCTCCTCCTTGCTTAATTGCTAGCAAGCAACACAATGTCGTCGCATAAAACAAACCTGGAAGCTGCTGCTCAACTATTGTGCCGGCTTGTTTGTGTAAGAGGTTAAATCCGATATTGATTCCTTCTATAGCGCCAATCTTACCATGTACATTATAAACAGCAGGGGTGATAAAGGGACACCCCTGCCTCAGTTACTTGTTGATATCAACTTTCTCCTCGCTCTTCATCGATTCCCATTTAACGCAAACGGTATTTTCTCGGTAAATATCCTTCAAAAGCTGCATACAGTCGGTGCCTATACCTGCCCCTTCCAGAATATTCTACAAAATGTTGCGGTCTACGTTGTCATACGCTCCGGTAATATTTGAAAAAGCGACATGTAATGGTTTCCTTTCTTCTCTGGATATTTCTGTACACTGAGTGAGAACAAATAAGTTATCATACAGACGCCTACCGATTCTGAAGCCACTATGAAGTTCTCCCAATATGCTATTTTGTTCTGCCCATGCTTGCAGCTTTAATTTAATCGCCTGCATCGCTAACCTGAATAGTACGTTCAACGGTCTATATCCCTTGCCTTTATAAATTAAATTCATTATACTTTGTCCCCAACTGTCTCGTATTCGCCTATCTTTAAGATTTTTTTCTATTGCTTTCAACAGCGCTTTATTACTTATTGGTCCTAGCTAATTAATCAGGCCAACTGGAACCTCGTCTAACCTGTGGCTGTGTGTTTAGGAATGTTCTTTTCAGCTTTCTTCCAGTTCCAATTTCTCAGCACCAGCTCCTTTTCCGTCTGGCTCTCGTCCATCCTCCTTATTTCCTCAGAAACCATCTCGCCATTGCCTTGAAAAGTTAGCGGGCGCGGCGGCTGGTTCCTTGCCAACAAAGTGGCATCGGAAAGTGCAGTAGACTACGGTAGTAGACTACGGTAGTAGGTAGGTAGGTAGCAGTGGCGCACCGACGGGGGGTTCGGGTGTTGTAACCCCCTCGCATCCAGCCCCACCAGTCCAACGTGTACCTTCAGTGCTCTGTTTACATTGTCATTACAATGCAGGAGGTGGCTTGATCGAGTTCGAATTTTCCTGATTAACAAAAACACTATGATTGTCTTGTATGTATCCATCCACTCCTAAATTACTTCGAGTGAAACACTGAAGAAATAAACATCGTCATTATCCTTGGTGTCTTTATTATTATAATTCTTGGTCATTTTGTTTGCTGTTGGATTCCTCTGGCTAAAGCAAGGAAATTGCATATTATGCAAAGTGCTTGCCCCCCCCCCCCCCCCCCGCAGAGATTCTGGGTGCGCTAATGGTAGGTAGGTAGGTATAGGTAAGGTAGTAAACTGTATAGATGGCTTTGCACTGACGTCATTGTAGCCGCCATGTTGGCGCACCAACACAATGATAAGCTGGAAACTGTATAGATGGCTTGCACTGACGTCATTGTAGCCGCCATGTTGGCGCACCAACACAATGATAAGCTGGGTCCGTAACGTCACGTGAAAGCTCCACCACCACCGTCTCCACCACCATCGGACCAGACCCGTCGGGGGCCACGCCCGGAGCACCGGCCTCGGAGAGCCCTGCGCTGCAAGCGAGACCGCGCGCCGGAACGTGGGCCGGGGACCAGATGATGGTGTGATGAGCAAGTACTTTTCCTTCGAGTATATTGGCGGCTGGCTTACAGACGGCCCCAGATGCGAGTGCTCTGGCTGCCGACCTCGAGTCTGTGTAGACTCACATTTTACTTGGATCTAAGAGCGCTAATGCGCCCTTGCCAGGCGACGAGGTAATAATTAAAACTGAGGTTTGAACAGCGCGAATAAAACAAGGACACGAAGATTTGTGGTATTTGCGAACGCGCTGTTCAAACCTCAGTTCTAAATCATGAACCAACTATAGCCCTCATCAAGACCTTACTGAGGTAATGATTGATGAGGCCGAAAGTACCCGGCCCTTGGTGTCAACGTTGACGACCGCAAAGCGGGAGGTGTTGCTAGCGGAACACTCGTATTGAGCGGCATCGACGAAACATGCGTCCGACGCGTGTGCGTGTGTAAGGAGTGCAGAGGCCCTAGCCAACCTTCTGCCTGTATTGTCTTGTGGGTGTACGTTCCTCGGCAGAGGAGAAACCTTAATATTAGATCTAGTGTGATTTTGCAGCTGCGTGTTGCGTTCCCTCGCAAAAATGGTAGTAGAGGAGGATTTCCGAGGTGACAATCCAATTCCGGTTTCGGTATTCCAGCCCACGGCCGCCTGGATCGACGCGTGCGGCGGCCGTGTCCACCCACTGTAGTTTCGGTAGAGTGTACTAGACAATGGTCGAGTGGGCCGAACGGCGCTCTCCCGCTGAGGTGCCGCGTGTGGAAACATTGTGCGAGGGCGCTGCGAGCGAACTGGATTGGGGCGGAGACGCGCTCCGCAGCATATTCAACGTACTTTCGCTGCGGGCGCCGAGGCCGATTGCGCATAGTACGGTCTTAAAATAGTGCTTAATTTCAACTGCAAAATTATGTTTACACCATTTTGCCAAACATATTTATTCGAGGCATGGATTAAACAACGCGACGTGTTCAATTTTGCCGTCGTTGTCAAGCGCGTCGTCTGCTAGCGAGCTTAGCAGACGACGCACACTGGCGGACGCCCAGTTTTTCTCGCAGAACGTCTGTGGAGTACATTTTTTTTTTAAGCTTTAGTTGCTTTGGTGCGCCCATGACACTTGACGGCCGGTACCAAATGTAGTTTTAGCCAAGTGAACTGCTGTTTTTACCACTGTCTTCTAAAAGTAACTGGTATCTCTGCAACATAAAGCTACGTAAGAACATTTTATTATTGATATCGTGTCATGTTACGTGCGCTTCTTGTTGGTGGATATTGATCAAGGACAATGATCGAAGAAAATAATACTAGAGAGAAATAAACCAGGCTTATATAACTGCGTAGCGCGAAGAATGGCGAACGTATTTCTCGGCAATTAAGTCAGAGGGTGCATAGACTTATATATATTCACGATATATGTGTAAGGGAAAAAATAACAAGTATTCTAAATGCACTAATTGAAAAGGTGAGAACTCCCGACCGGAATAAGCCCACGTGTTTGCAGTAACAAACACACTTATTAGTGAATACTGCACATAAAACTCTGATTCGCAGAAATAATACTCATAGCAGGCAAAACCATCATATATATATTTACGCAAGTGTTATTGATATACTGTTACTGTACGACGCCGAACAGTCGTTTCCGTTCGAATGTAACGCATACCAGCACCATTGAAGTCTCAAAGGTGAGTGACCGCGGCCTTCCGAATGATTGTGCTGCCGGGGAGTCGTGGCTGTTGCGCAGAGGCGCAGTTCCTGAGAGAATTAACGCACGGGTGTTAATAAGTCCTGCTTAACAAGTTCCCAGCTGTCATTCAATATAAACGCCCCGTTTGGGGGCCGCCTGTAAATCTGCTAACTTGATTCAGGCAAGAAAAACTTTTTTTGACAGTCTCACCATGTTTGCAACCAATTAAAACTGGGTGCCCCATGTGGTACCAGGCTCATCTTCAACGAACGCAATACAGACCTGCACATATCTCTACGTGTATGTGGGGTATGTCGTTCCTTTAATTGTTTCATTATGGTCGTTATGATAGTGCACCGGATAACTGAACGCAGCCGTTTATAATATACAAGCTGCTGAGTTGAGCGGTCATACATTTGGGAACGGCATTACATTTATGTATGAAATATAGGATAAGCGTAACATGTTTTTCTGGGAAATCAGACTCGAGAATAATTTACAACTATTTTGTTTACACCCCTAGAAAAGAGCCGAAGAACGCAGCCACATGCTTTTCTCTCTCTCTTCTTTTAATTTAAATAAATTCTTGGGTCTACGTGGCAAAACCACGATGTGATTATGAGGTTTAGTTTTCACCACCTCGGCTTCTTTAACGCGCACCTAAATGGAAGTAGACGAGTGTTTTTCCATTCCACTCCCGTCGAATCCCGCGACCTGGATCGAACCCACGAGTTCCATGGAGTTTAGCAGCCCAACGTCGTACCCACTATATAGCCACTAATTAGGCTACCGCGCCAGCTTTCTTTCTTTCTTTCTTTCCTTCTTCTTTTTTTTTTTGGAAGTATTGACAGGGTAAAAAATTTCCACGTACGGCTTATACGGCCAAAGATGAGCATATAGAATGACTACCTAAAACTGTTTTCGGCGCTCGAGGTCCTACCGCAATAAATGACCCCATATACCGATTACTTCGCATTCTGTTACGCGAGGAAGGCGGAAACTTGAATGTAATGTTGCGCTGCAGTTTACTCCTTTTTTTATCTATAACAATGCTTCCCGTAAATCTGAGTACAAGGCGCAGGATGGGCAGATATACTGTATACTTGTTTGAAGTGGCAAGCAGGAAGGTTACGTGTGTTTCTCTGTGTGCGTTTCGCAAGACCTACTGATGGAAAACTATATGCGCAACAATACACACGAGAGATACATGCTGCTTGAAGAACGAGAAAAATATTTGTTCTCCAAAGGGTACCGCAATAAATGACCCCGTATACCGATTACTTCGCATTCTCAAATAAATGAGGACAAGTGGCTCTCCGCTATCAAGAGCCCCGATGCCGGGGCGCAACTATGGGCTGTCCAGAGGGCCCACGATGCGGCGGTCGGGCATGGCCTGACTGTCCCAACGTGGGAGCGGCCCGCTGCGCGCTGAGTCGCGTACCTCAGGACGTTCATTAAAGTTTTACATCCATCCATCCATCCATCCATCCATCCATCCATCCATCCATCCATCCATCCATCCATCCATCCATCCATCCATCCATCCATCCATCCATCCATCCATCCATCCATCCAAAGGGTACCGTACAATAACATAGTAGAATGAAAGCCAACACTGCGGCCGCAATGCATGCGCATCACCAAGCGGCATTAAAAAAAATGAAGAAGAGAAAGCAAGGAATTCTTAAGGCATAAATACATGTCATATGAAATTATGAACACCATTTGAGCATTCAGAACGCAAATATCAGGGCGCGAAGTAGTACGAATGACCCTACGGAGCTGTATCGCCAGCAGTTTCCAACGGCGCGACCTTGATGCGGTCCAATCCACTTAAATCCACTTCGATCGCAGCGCCGCCACAGTATTTTTCTACATCGGGGCCTCATTGCAAAGCATGCGCCGCCCCAGCCGCTCGTCCCCACTCAACCGTATTCTAGTACACTCTAGTTTCGGTCGAATGTTTGGCTATGGATTGCATACAATTTTTGTTATCCTATCCAAGTCAGATCCAAGTGGTGCATCAAATATGGTCCAAGGGTGCATCAAATATGGCGTCCACCATGGCGTCGAAAACATGCTCCTTCGTCTCGCGGTGGAAGCATTTGTTACGACAGCCGGCTACTAACGCAAAGTCTTGGACACATCACGCTAGAAGAACATGTGCAAACACAAGTTGGTGAACGTTGTATATAAAATAATATGTGGCCCATGGTGCTAGCAGGAATATTGTTTTAGCGTTGCGAGCCCGTGTTTGCGATCTGAAAACGCAAATCGTGAATGAAACCATTCATATTTCTTTTCTCTAATGTTTTACAGGCGCCGCCGATCCTTACAAGTGTTCCGATAACATAGACATCGAGGCCTTGTTCATCAGTCCGAAAGTGCAGAACTTTCTCCAAAAGCTCGCGGGTTTTGACCTCGACAAAATCTTCGCTCCGATCCCCGTGCCTTTAAACACGCCGCGCTACAAGTTCCTTACAGATGAACAACTTGAACAGGTACGTATAAGTTTTCCTTTTTTTTTTTTTGCATTGTTACGCGCCTGCTCCTATTTTGTTGATAGAAAGTGAACTGCGTTGAGCGGCTGCCGCTGTACCGTGAGAAACGTGACGATTTCTGTGCACAATGAAGAAAGTTTTTTTTTTTTTTTTTTCTGTACGAGTTCTTAGTAAAATGCAGGCTTGCGTACCGTTCTGCGTCTCCGCTCTTCTTTTGAAGAACACTTGCAGTTATATGAACCAGTGCTGATAAATATTTTTTGCTCATCTATAGTGCACAGCTGATCCCTGCCCAGCAAAATGTAAGAACGCTCATGTGTAGATTTAGGTGCAGGTTAAAGAACACCAGATGGTCAGAATTGATGCGAAGTCCCCTACTAGGTGCGGCGCCTCATAGTGAGATCTTGGTGAAACCCCAGAATTTGATCAGGATTTGTTTTCAGTCATCCAAACGAAACTCGCTAAGCTATATTCTATTGGAGTTCGCATAACTCACACAGTGCGCCATATTATGTTTGCAGTGCTTCCCTTTTGTGCTACACGGACTCTAGGTGGCGCCCTAGGTGATCCATGAAAATAGACTTTAAGCGGGTAGAAATAACCAAACGGAGGTTATCTGATTGGTGGCTAAAATCAAGGCAGGGGTGAAATTTCACCCACCACAAAATTACAAAATATGTTAATAGTCATGGCTAGGTGGCGCATGCCACTACCCAATATAAAGGGTTCAGCCTCATCCGCCTATCCATCAGTCCGATGGCGGACAGAGAGAGCATCAGAATTCTCGACTGCACGTCCGCGTCGTAGCACGCCGGGCTTTTTCTAATCCTTCTCGTAACACACCGAGTGTATTATTTTTTACAGTTTATTCTCATCGGCTGGGCAAATGCCGCTGCCTTTTACAAAACAGCTATCTCTAGGAGAGATTATGGGACACCTTGAACCGTACGGAAAAATGATCCGGTGTCTAATCGAAGGCAAAGAGATTTTCAACCCTGGCCATCTAATTTGTTGCGGCGTCAAGACATACAGTGCTCACGCTGTTGCAATTCAAGGACTGTGTGTGCAGACGTCCCACGTCCAAGCTATTTGTTGTGTGTTGCAGCAGCAGTGCGCGCCCCGTAAATATAAATGAGCGGATTAAAGTGGATGGAAACATCAACAGATCAGCCGTAGAAATAAGCAAGAGACGATTAGAGTACTGGTGGAAAAAAAGCAGGGAAAAGATAGATACAACCTAATCTCTTAAAATCATAGGTAGCGATACAAGGTAAATTTAAAAAAAAAAAAGGAATAATGAGAGGTATGCAAAAATGCTAGATAAGGAACAAGTATAGTATACCTGATTAAATCAAGCAGGCTAGGTGACTATTTGTCGCCGTCCCGTTTCAAAGGGGATGCCAATAATCATCATCATCATCATGAGCCTTGAATGTAATAATTCAAGGCCTCGCGTAAATATAGCTCACTAGCGTGCATAACCAGAAGTATATGTGCGTGCTTGTTATTTTACGGCGAATGACGCCCTCCACCTTACAGATGTATGCGACGCGGAGCGAATCTAGAACAAACGCTTAGGCTAGAGTGCGGCGTTATCGGGTTAAGTCAGAAAAAGTACGCCGATCTTGTTTTTAAATTCGGTTTTAATCGAAAAGGGTCAGTGCAAGCAAATATGCCAGAGACCTAGCGATTGGCGCGCGGCTGCGAACGTAGTTACGGTCCGATGCAACGAGCCTGGCGAGGTCGAGGACGCACTTCAGCGCCGCCCAAATTTATTGTTTGCTGCCGTTTTGCCTGCCACTGAGTCAAAAGCGAAGGTTTGTGTGTATGTGGGAGGAGGGGGGGGGACATGGAGAGGTTTGCAGCGCAAACTACAGCGACAAAACGTACGCTGCAAACCTTCACTGGCGGCGCCTCCGGCTTGCCGATCCGGAGCTTCACCACCCACTCCTTTTTAAGACACGCGTCCAACGGAAATAATCAACCATATCTCCTCCTTCTCTGCTCGGTTGGTGCACTGAGGCACGCAACACATCCTGTTGCTTTTAATATTTTTTTCCGTGGCGTAAATAGAAGTTGTTAACAAAACATAAACGCGTCGGCGCATATCGAGTCACACGGTAACACCGTGCGAATACTCTTTGAAATATTTCTCTCGCTGGCCAGTACGCGGCACGACAGTCTGTGTGCATTGCGAATACAATTATCAACCAGCTTGCCCAAGAACAAGCTGTAAAAATTAAATGTGGGGTTGTGCTGCAGGCTTTCGTCTAGAACAACCGACTACCGGCGATCGTTCTACCGCCATACGTAACAGCCACTCACGTTTACAGTTACTCCATTTCACACTCAAAATTATTTCACCAGTGCGCCACACTATGAATCTTATGACCATCATCATAGCAATAACTCCCAGCTGATCCGCCGTCACTCATACTCCCATCACAGCTTTGTCCCCAATGTGACTGAGCATGGGTGACAGTGGTGACCTGTGGCTGCATGATTATGCATTGTTGCATGAATGTGCTGGCTGCTTTTTGGTATGATTTCGTGCTAGTTAGTGTCTAGTTAGCATTAGCCTAGTTAGTGTCTTGTGCAAGTATTGTAATTGTGTGTTACACTTGTGGCCACTCTACCTTGCTCCCTCTTTGCTGCATACTTTCACAGGAACTACAAGACTCCCGCCGTCGGGCCCAGCAAAAACTGCAGATGCCACCAGTGCTTCGAGAACGCAAGCCATGTGAGAAAGTGCTCGCTAAGGATCCAGAAATTCAGGGCTTCACCGATAGCACGCACATCTTCACGGACATTTCTTATGGCTATAAAGATCGGGTGAGTGTAATGAAACATCTTAGTGTGTGCTCCACGTGGCATTCGGGAATGCAGTAATCAAGTTGCTGTTTTGGTAACTCAGGACTGTGAAAGCATCAGTGTGCAGTGCTCCCTGAGCAGCGCCAGCTAGCTATAATATGTCTTTTTTTATTTTTTTAATATTAGTACATTCACTGAGTTGCAACACAAGGATGGGAAGCTTTGCATCATAAAATACATACAGTGTGACAGAAATAAAAACAATGGAACTATTACTACAGTCACAATTAGCAGGTACCATGTGCTTATTGCACACGGCACCAGCACTTTAGCAGACAGCTCCACCTACAGCAGGTACTTACTTGGTCCATGGCATGGGAAACACAACAGTCCGGAGCAGAAATTTCGGGCTTATGGCACAATTGGTGTGCTTGCAGTATTTTTAACAGCTTTTGCATTTCTCAAGTTGCTTTCTAGACTTTAAACAATAAAAAGGCTGCGGCCCAAGCAATAATTCCATGCTTACAGGATCAAGGCAGCAATTAATGTTGCGTCATTAAATCATTATGTGCAGATTTGCTTTGTTGTGCAGCCGTGGCAGCTGCTCTAGCACTCCTGAATATCTTGTTGCCGATTGTACTACAAAGCAGAAGTGCAGTGCAAACATTCGTTAAGCTTTAGCACAAATGAACTTTCTTTTGAGCTAGCTGGTACAGTTTGCTGTACATACTTTTAAACAGTGTGAGACAGGTGTACACAAGCGAACAGATTACACACACGTGGCACTATCAGCTGTTTTAATTCGTCTGTTTCAGAGCCACTATGAGGTAATTAAACAGTTCGTACTTAGTGTGAAAGTGCTGAAAGGTATCTGTACTCTTCTATGGAGAAAATAGCCCGCTATTTAGCACTTTTAAATGGAAATATCCAGTAATTTGAAATAAGCAAGTTGGTGGTGGTTTGATAGCACACTACCTGCTGTACTAACAATACTCATCATTCTCACATTGAGGTTAAGTAAACGTCAAACTGCTTTGTGAAGTGAGGCTTCAAAGCAGCATGCAGAAGTATTGATGTGTAAGGCATGGTTGAGCTCTTGCCCACCAAAATCGAGTTGATCATTGCCAACGTTGAAGACAAAAGCCTGTAGCAAAACCTCACATTTTTATAGCTTGTTCTTGGGCAAGCTGGTGGATAATTGTATAAACCATCGTAGCACAATTAAAACAAAGTACAGAGGACTAGACACATGCCCATGGTGTCCAATCCTATGTACTTTGTGTTTGTGTTAAGTGCGCTACAATGGTTCGAACAAATCTCACATCACGTGGAGTGTTGTGGTAAATGAAATGGGAGCTAGTAGGTATACATTTAAGGCCCAATCACAAGGAAGAAATGTTCGGCGGATTTTCAGCGTCAGTGCCAACTGGCGTCACACAGCGGTGGCCGGCGGCATTGAGAACAGTGCGCCGCCAGTTCATGCTCGCTCGGCGCCCCAAGACCGAGCATGCCAGAATGCAGCGCCGACGGCGGAAGTGGCGGTAGAAGCAAGAGGCAAACAAACTATGGCCTCTGAGACAGCGCGCCGCGCCATGTGAGCGAACTCTGAGGCCATTTACAAAGCGAGTTTCCGGCGTTGCCGTCCGTAAGTGCCTCGCCCGCGTCCTAAGCAGCCGATTGCTCGCACGTGCCCCAGCCATTGCAAATGGTGCAGCTTTGTACGGTATCGTACATAATGATATACTCTTTCCAGTCAGAGACATGTGAGGAAAGCCGAAGTGCACACTTATAGCGAGCACGGCAGCTGCTGGTGATGCTATGTCACTGGTGCTACGTGTTTCTGTACAGACAACCAGCAAAATACTGTATATATTTGCGCTAGAGCTACGGACAATTTTTATGAAGTTTAAAAACCACAAGAAGCCCTTATGAAGTAAAAACAATTGTTCTGTAAGCACAACATTTTGCAAAACTGGCCGGCTAAATTCAAGGCCATTAAGAAGGAAGGATCTGGCCACATTGTGCCTCGCTTGAAATACGTCGAAGCCCAGAGTCTCTTGTGGTTGAGAGCCGTCAATAAACCTTGTTGATCATTGACGCCGCGTGCTGCCGGTCGGCGCTGAAAATCGGTTCCTTGTGGTTGGGCCTTTATTTCTTAGAGTAAAGCTGGCAAACAATAGGAAGAGAGTGAATTGGAAGTGTTGATGTCTTTCTGCCTCTTTATGGTCTCTGTCTTTTGATGATTTGACACTAAGAACGGTTTTAAGAATGATCTTGGATATAAACAGCTCCTTGGATTATTACCTCTCTCCTCCTTGGCACACAAAGTTACTTGAGCATTGCTGCAGTTTCGGGGATTATTCATTCCAGAAATTTCAGTGATGCTCAAGTGGCCCTCTTACCAATGCAGAGCTGTATTAGCTGTAACCTGGGGACGTTTGTTTCGGAATACTATATGCCACTGAAAAGCCTTGGTGACTGCTTATATTTGTGGTATGATTCCCCTAGGATTAGTGATGCAAAAATTTAAATAGCACTTTTGATTGTTGAGTCATTCTTAAGCTGTCAGTAGTACAAAAGTTATCTATAGTACTATCGATAGGGCACTATTGATAATTGGAAATCATGCAATGTATTGCGTGTAAACACTGGTACATAAACTTGATGATGTTTCCCTCATCCAAATTGCATTAACTGAGTGTTACTGATGGTCAGGTATTGCAAAATTTCTAATATGTCACTAGCCAAGAACTTCAACTATCAATAGCACTGCAATATTGAAATATTGTAATATACTATGGATAGTTTCATAGCGAAATATCGTAATACTATTGATAGTCTTTTTTACGCTGTTGATAGTTTTAAAATCTATCGATGCTATCGATACTCAGTTACCGATAATTTTGCATCACTAGCTATGAATCCTGTCACTTGTGAATAGTGGCCATCGCCTCCACTGTATTTTTCCCTTCCAAATTAATTACAGTGGAATGCTGTAAACTTGGGCCATTATCAGACAATTCGTTTTTTGTTCTTCCCACTGACATTGCTGGCTAGTTTACATGTATTGACAGTAGTAATGACACAGTACCTGGCCCAGTGAATAAAGGCAAAAATGAATCAAACTGAGGGGACCCTTTGTAAAACCTGTAAGGCAGCTTCCCTGCAGAGAAACGACTCCTTCAACAGTGTGGTGCGGCCAGTTGTCGAGGCAAAAGTGCGATAGAGCAAGGAGTAGTCTTGCGTGTGGTTATGTGTGGGAACAGAGCCATTTCAGAAGCATCTGTGAGGGGCAAGTTAATGCAGCTCAAACATTACAACATATGCATTTTACATGTCATCAGCCAAAGGAATTTGTAGCACATCCTCTCACCAGAAGCTACTGCTGCACTAGTAGCATTTTATATTCTAGGGTCCACCTGGTGAAACAGTGGTGCTACTGGCTTGAGCCATCATTAACTAGCACGAAAAAGACATTGAACGACATCAAAAGACATTGTCGGATGTCTTTTTCGCTCTAGTTAATGATGTCTCGAGCCTGTTCAAGCAGCAACTAGCCCCACTGTCTTCTTTATTTGTGCTACTGGCATTTTTACATTTCAGTATATCATCCCTTCAAAGCATATCTTTTGTGTTCATAGCACACCTCACAAATAATTATCATAACTTTATATAAATTTATATGTAATATATATACATATTTCGCGTAGTTTACAATGACATTTTAGGCCTCTATACAGCTGTCTAACATCTACTTTTTCAAAGTCATTGCTTCATTGAAAATTCATAATCACTTGCTTGGTGCTCTTTGGCCAGAACTGGCCCTTGCGCCAGTAAACCCCACACATCATTGCGACAACATATAATCTTGCCAAAGATAAAAATAAAATTGACGTGTTGGGAAAGATACGAGCCCCTTGTTCACAACAAAAGCGAAAGAGCCGAGGCTCATGTGAATTGTGATCTGTTGTTAAAAAAAAAACACATGAATTAGAGTACATGGAAATGCTTCCGTCTAGAAAGTGTACAATGTCCAGACTTTGCAGCAGATGACTTCTGATTGGTGGTGCTGTCATTTTTCTACACAGGTGTGCAGTGCATCGACATAGCTTCTACCCGCACTTGCAGCTAAAGTTCTATAAAAGTTAGAGCACTTAGTTTTCATTACCCACGGTGTTCACTTAGTGGCTATGGCATTACGCTGCCATGCATGCGGTCATGGGTTCGATTCCTGGTAGCAGCCGCCGCGTTTTGATGGGGGCGAAATATTGTTTCTTTGCAAGGGGTGTTTTTTTCTTTTGTGAACATCCGCCCCTTGCCAGATGATTGTTCATCTCGTTTTCGACTATCAAGTGCAGTGCATCATGCTGTGAGACGTTGGTACAGTGCATACCACCCACTTCAATTTCTTCGGCATGGAAGCCACGGAATAAATTTTTTCTCTCCAAAGGAGCTGATTTCAGATGTTTTGCAAAAAGTCAGCAGAACTGGAATAGGATCCTTTACTATGCTAGCGTAAAGTTATGTAAACGTATGTGTAAAGTTGACTTCATTCCCTGACACAGTGCAGAGGAATGACTCAAGTGGAATGTACATGCCTGTATATTTCCAGGAGCGCCTTATTGTCATACGAGAACCCAATGGCGTACTCCGTACTGCCAACTGGGAGGAGAGGGAACGCATGCTGCAGACCTACTTCACTAACAAGGACAAGTCCTTCTACATGCCCAAGATGTTTGAGCCAAGTTACTTACAGGTGACTGTTCAAATTCATTTAAAAGCTGTCCACATTTATTCATACTGACGCGAGACCGAAGAAGAAGACCGGCACCGAAGCAGAGGTCAGCATTAGGCCAGCACCGAAGAAGAGGAGGTAGAGGTGTTGCTCCTCGCCATCTTGGCTGGTTGCTGCTACGCCTGTGCTACTCGCCTATTTTGTAAATATTTGTAAATATACGTTTTTGCGCAACAATATGAATAATAGTGCAAAACTTTTTCTGACCTATCAGTGTATTTTCTAAAGATGCCACCATGATGTGCTTTGAAACAGCTACAGCATTTGGCGCAGCAGTGCCAGTAGTGTAACATGGCAGCAACAGAAATAAAGCTGGTGCGCTTTGTGTTGCTTGCACCTTGTGTGCCTGGTCACAGTTGCTTGATGCATGTGTATGCTTGTGCTGAAACTAAATACTCTAAAGTATAGCCACATCTGCAGAAAAACAATGTGTGGAAAATTTCTCACGTAAAAACAAACTAATTTCGACATGACCACACTGGCCAGTGTCTGTCCTGTTGGCTCCTGTCAGGGCAGTCCCGTGACAGCTTTGGTATGCAGGCATTTTTAACACTGCACTCAGCAATGATTCGGGACAGAATTGAAAGATGGTCACCGTGAGTGCTGCGTGGTGCTTGCTATCATGATTGAATGGGCTGCTTTTTATTGGTCTCCTTGGTTTGTTGCACATGGAAAGTCGCAATATGTAAATGGTTCAGAGACCTTTTTTGCTGGTTGCAGTCTGGATATTTATTTGATCAAAAACAAGAGTAGATTACTGCTCTATGATGCTACCATGTTACATGTTGTTTCTATGTCATTGACACATATTACTCTGCAATGTCTTAATTTTAGCAATAATTTCACCGTTAAAGGCAAAGCCATACTAAGAAAAAATTAACCGACGATTATGATATTCCCTAATGCGAAATTTGAGTGCTGCTCCATACGCGTTTTCATTTCGCGATATATTTGCTGGCGCAGACAATCTATCTCCTGCGGCACATTGCAAATGGAATGAAGTGTGGTGCGACTGCCTCGCTAACCTGGAGGTCACGAGAGCCCGCGTCTGGGCACGATTCACAGCAGCCGCTGCCGACCGACTGCCTAGACGACGCGTGCTACTCTGACGTCATCTCTTAGCCATCGTCACCGCACTATGCTTTTCTCCTGACGCATTCGCCATACCCTCCTCCACTTTCTGCCCCATGGTTCCGCTGCACCCTCCTCTGAGCTTTCCTCCTCGCATCACATCTTTCATCCTTCGCTGTGCTCGTTTGCTAAGTTATGTTGACGCCGACGCTCGCCGCAGGAACGGATGCCTAAGAGCTGAGCTCTAATGTGAGGCGGTTGTACCGTCGCCCTCAGAAATAGCTCCTGTTCGCTGAGGTTAATGCTGACGCACTCTAACACATTTCGTTTTGATGTAAATGAACCTCTGTGACTGTGGGTTATCTTTGACTAGACGATGCGAGCTGTTAAAGCTTGTTAGCTGTATTTGTTATTTTTAGTGGAGCCTGAGCTGGCCTGCTTCTTTTGCAACCATGGGGAAATAATTCTATGCTTTCGCTAGCGATGAAAAGGCATGATGAGTGCAAGATCTTGAGAAAGATTGCCTTCAATGTCTTAAAGGCAGCGATGCTCGTGACAGTGTCCTGATTATAAATATTTCTCTTGTGTAAGTTCAGGAGAAAGATTTATTGGATTTTAAGTACAAGTGAAAAGAACACTTTAGTGACCTCAAACCAATCCTTTGGGTGTGTATATTTACATGTTCATCAAGCAGTACTATTTTCTAGGGGTGTGTGAATACGGAATAGTAGATGTCGAATCGAGTATGTATTGAATCGAACAAAAAAGAAGAAGCCGAATATCGAATTGAAAATTAGAAAATTTAACACCAACGTAAATGTTTACAAATTTTATGCAAAAAACACGGTACTGCAGATGCTCAATAGGCCACTCACCTTACGTAACAAAAATGTAGCTTTTTTTCGGTAACTTAGGTACCTAGGATTCCAGATGTGTAGTATACTCTACTCTAAAGAGAACACCAAATTAGTATGCCAGCACTGATAACTCAGCTCGTATATGAAGGTCTGGAAAATATTTTTTATCGACAGAATTTCCGTCTTATAGAATCAACTGCTTTTTTCCCTCTGAAGCTCGTTGTTGTCCTATATACCAATGAGATTTTCATTTTAATAATGGATCATACTGCGCTTAATGGCAATCTCCTATTGCTTAGAAAGTTTTGCTTTCCAGTTTCCTTCCAGGAAACAAGAGAGGTTTCCCATCTTTATGGCAGGTAGTCTCTGTGGGTTAACAGCTCGTTAAGGCCAACCAATCTGCATGACCTACAAAGGCGGCAGGCGTGTGTCACGTGACAATCGGTGGCACACGCGCCCACGGCAAAGAGTTCTCAAATCGCGAGGCCCACACAGCAAGTTTGCACTACGTACCCCAGCTTCCCCCCACCCCCTTTGTTTTTTTCGTCCATGCCCACTTACCGTTCGTGTAAATGCGTCTGTAGCCGGTGGGCAGCGCGCTGGTCACATGCCATTTTTGAGCCCGCCACGTGAATCCAAAGCTAGTCTTGTGACGGGTCGCTCTAAGCTACGAAAAGAGACCGCTGTGGACCTACGAACAGTGTTTGGAATGAGGGGCCACCGTCTGGTGGTTGGTAAACATGGCAGCCGTGAACAGCGATCATTCCGTGCACTCACTCTCATTGGCAAGGTGGTTTCTTGGCTTTCTCAGAGTCGTGTGACCGCTGTGAGTATATCCGTGTTGATTTGGTATGAAACCATAACTTAAGTAGCTGACGCCTGACGACACAGCTCCGATTAGGCCTAATGGGCTAGACAGTGTGGCCAGTGGTGTGGCGGTTATTCGCCGCCGACTGATGTGATAAAGGGCCACAAACCATCGTGGAAAGCTTGTCGCTAATATGTTCCTACTGGTGGCTCATCACTGATCGATTACAAGATCACGTCTGCGGGCTGGCAACTAACTACTGTGAGCTCGTGTGCCAAGTTCGTTTGTATGCTCACATGTTGGCAGAAGGCTCCGAACTGCTTGAATCTACATACATGAACACTTAATACGCATATCCGATATGATCAGCATGCCTTCTGGTGTCGAATCGGCACGATCTTCACTCATGCTTCCGTGCTTTACATATGCACTGCTTTTGTTGTTGCCTGTGTCAGCGTTAATCCTTTTCGATCGGTTTGGTAAAACTGGTTGAATTTTGTACCAACAGAAATCATTGAAAAAATTGTTGAAATTGCAGTTGGAACGCTGCGATCGTCAAACCACCGAACACAGCCCAGTCATTCACAGAATACAGTGGAATCTCGATGATACGATCACAGCTAATACGAACTTCCGGATGATACAAATTTTTCTGTGGTCCCGGCCGAGCCCCATTACTTTGCAATGTGCTCGAGAACGGTTGTTACAAATCGATTGTCGACACGCGTCGGTTGATACGAATAAGCGCCGCCCCACCGACGGCCGCGAAAGAGATCAGCGCCCGCGCCTCCGCACCAAAAGAGAAAGAGATCAGCGCGCAGTCACGCGCTTTCTCCCTTTCTCTTTTGGTGCGGAGGCGCGGACGCGGCGCCAGACAGCGCGGAGGCCGCGACTGGGTGCGAAGAGTTTGAAGCGGTGGCACTTTTGTTGCTTTTGTGCTTTTCCTCCTTTTCTGCGTGCCATCGGACGGAGTGGCTGCTGTGCTTCGGGCCGCGTTCTTTGTGTTTGCGCTATTTTGCCTAGTCGCAGCTAGCTATGTCTACCGAGATACCATTTTGGCTGATTCGCGCGGCCGTATGCTGAGGCTTGGGAGCCTCCGTTGGCGCGTCTTCCGTCGACTGTGTTATTGGTGCCGATGGCACAGGGCGATTGTCGGTTTCGCTGCTGGAGTCACACGGTGCAAGATAGCGCGGCACGTAAGCCACGGTGCAAGGTAGCGCGGCACGTTCAGTCGGGTGCTCCTCCGCTTCTCCCGTTAATCGTCATATTTTTCTTGCCGTAGGAGGCTTACGCTTCCGTATTCCGAAGGCGTGCTTCGTCCAAAATTTCTTCTCCAACGAGCGGCGATCCATCACTAACCTGGGAGCTTTCAGTAATCCGAATTCTGCACGTCAAGTGAAGACGCCGGCGTGATTTATGAAGCAGAAAACTGTGGTTGCCATCTTGCCCCTGTCACAGCAGCAACCAATAGAGAGGCGCCTTTCAGCACGGCAGCCAATCGGAGGCCCGCTTTCATCGGAGGGCCCGTGTGACTACCTATCGCAGACCCGCGCTTTTTTTGTGTTCGTGCGTTTGTTACAAGATGGCGACGACGGACGAATTAAGAAGCGGAACAGCGAAACTTTGAGCTTTCGAACGATACCAAGATGGCAGCGCTCGGTGGCGGGAAATACGAGATGTCTCCATGAACTGCGGTGATTTTGCGTGATTTAAAGCTGTTTTCTCGCCCTGCGCTCTGACGAATTAATCTTTTCGGACACTTTTAGTGCGTTTTCAGCCAAACCATTTTGATACAGTGTAGATTAGGCGTTGCTGATACGGAAACGCGTGGTTTTCGAAAATCGATTTTTCTCGTGATTTTCGCGATCTGATGCCCACGTGGGGTCCCCCCTTAATTTAGCTAGCTTTAATTGTTTTTCGATGATACGAATTTCGGCTAATATGAATATTTTTCGTGACCCCGTGAGGTTCGTATCATCGAGATTCCACTGTATATGGAATATATAAAAAAAACAAATATTCGAGAAATCGATTACTAAATATTCGACTCACGAATCGAATGATTTGAATGTTCCCTATTCGATTCGAAATAGAATATTGCAGTATTCACACACCCCTACTATTTTCAGAAGGAGATGAGAGTGGGAGGATATGGAGCAAAAAAAAATAAAGAATGGTGCCTGCGCAAAATTATTTAGTGCTGAAGTCTTCAGATAAGCTGCAACATTCATGGCAACTACTTGTTCATTGACATGCTGCTACTATTGTACATTTTGGAATATGTGAATTCCGACAGTCTATTGGTTTTTTGACAGTAACATGCATGGGCAACCTTAAAGTGCCACAGTCATTTTGGTGAATGTTTTTGAGGCACGAAATGCTCACCAAACTTGTTTGGTGAATGTTTTTGAATGCGACGGTGGATCTGACAGATATTATGTGCTGTCTTTCTTTTTCATGTGCCTTGCAGGACGTCTTAGACAAGCAGTGGTATCGGTTTGTGTTGGACAGGGCCTGCATTCAGTTTGAGCCAGATGACCCCGAATACATCAGGGTGAGTACTTTATTTCCCCCCAGAAGGACATCATTCCTCAAGATGTATTGATGGGCTAGTTCATGCGTAGTTATAATAAACCTTAGCGCAAACAGGATAACACAAGAAGGGGACGGGACGATGCACTGCTCTCAACCGACATACAATGGAATCTCATTGATACGATCTTCACAGGAAGTGGAAAATAAAACGTATTATCGGAACATAATCGTATACCGGGTATGTCCGAAAAGTAATGTCAGTGAGTCGAATAAAAAAACATTATTGATCAGATCAATACAACACATTAAAATATTTCAAAATAACCTCCTCCTGGGTCAATACATCGCTTCCAGCGAGATTTCCAGGCATCTAAGACGTCACGGTAGGCCTCCTCTGGAATGTCCTTGAGAGCCTTAGTGCAAGCCTCTTGACTTTGTAAACTGTCCCGAAATGAGGTCCTTTCATGGGAGTTTTCAAGTGCCACTGATAGACTTGACGTTCTGACAAACAATTATTACCTAAGGCCGTCTTTATCGTAGGAAATATTTCCACTATGGACTTGCTGAGTTTCACAGAAATCTTGAAGGCAATCCCTTGTTCCAACGAGTGCTGCAATTGTGGCTTGCACGGGAAATGAAAACAAGTTTCATGGAAAAGCCTGTCATTACAGATGGTAGCAGACGATAAAGCGACTGTGCTTGCGTAAGCCAACTTCCCCCTCCACCAATCCCAACCGGTCCTAGCGCGCTGCGACTTATAGTCGCTTTACAATATAATCACTGACATTACTTTTCGGACAAACCCTGTATAAGAAAAATAAATGGTATATAAGAAAGAAACGTATTAGCCCGAAAAACGTATTATGCAGAATCGTATCAACGAGATTACAGTGTATTTACTGTGTCACATTCTACTTATTATGACATGCGTAAAAAGCCCGCATACATTTTAAACAATGCAGAAATTCAAGAACTTCCTATGAACTCTGATTCAGAGGACTTATGTTGATTACGAGGTGTCTTCAAGGGTCTTTAACAGCGTTGAAGAGGCCATGTTGCTTGAGGAACATTGATTATCCTAATTAACTTTACTTATTGGCATGTCCTATAATTTTTTTTTCATTCCGATGTGAAAAAATTTGTTGAATATTCGGTGACATCACCAATAAATATAATTATCATTTAAGACTGGTATAATGTGCTCGTTAGACAGAAATTGAATTTGTTGCACTTCAGAAATTCCGGCAGCCGAAGGTATAAAAATGCAGTCATGAGGAGCATTTGGCAGAGAAGTCATGATAACGTCAAAAGGATCAAGAGAGGGATGTCAGAAAAAATATTAACAAATTTTAATATGTACAGAGCAGCAGGCATTCTGACAATAAGCTTCTAATAATTCTTCAGCTTTCTAATGTTGTGATGCCATGGCTTATTTATGCTCATGTCTGGTTTCTCAAGACTCAGTAGAGCTGTCAGTTGGGGGTAGCACCTTGTCTCCTCCTTGTATTGTCCTGCTTGTGCTAAAGTTTATTATGGACACTGTTATTTGTCGACTAATGTCACACTTGCGTCAAGCTGCATTGGCCGAATTCACATAATAGTAGTAGTGCTTGACTGTTTGTTATGCGTAGTGTCATTGTATGGACAACATGCCTGCCAACTTTTATGAATTCGAATTCGTAGAATTTTTTTAGTAATATATATATGACTTTTAGTGTGCCTTCACGATTGTCATATTGATGCATATATTTGACGATATTTCATTTGCATATATTTTAGAACAAAGTGAATTTAAAAAAAGACAAATACGTACACTGAATGACTTCTTTATGGCCCAATTTCTTGGACCCGTCGATTATACGGACCAACCTGTGCGGCAGCAAAACCAACTGATGGATCCAATGTATAAGGGCAACCGAATTGTCGACAGCTGTTACATGAACTTAATAAACATTTCTGCTTGTCTGCAGTGCAAACCGTTCTTGCTGTGACCATAGAGCAGAGTGCCTGCTCACAGCACCTCTACACAAAAAAATCTGCGAACCTTCTATAAATAGTCAACATATTGAATAATCAGACAATATTTAGTATTCAAATTTTAGTATTTTCTGGCCTTCAGAGTAGTGTTTTTCAAATTCTAAGGTTGGCAGGTCTGGGACAACATTGATTTTTCCCACATTTTACACGAGATGAGCTGCACCCACAAATCCTGTGCATTGGACATTCAATGTGCTGCCATAAAATTTGCATGCCATCTTTACCTGATTCTAACATGCCTTCATGTCTAGCATGCACCCAGTCTTTATACTTTTAAAGTAGAAAACAATGTGCACCCAAATCTAATGTGCACTTGATTTTGCAAAAAATAAATGTGGCGTGCTTCTAATTTTGTAATTTAGAAAAACATGAAATCACCAGGGTTTACTCTCACAAAATAGAATTCTTTCACCTGATGTTCGTCATTGTCACTCTCAGACATGTCTTTATTGCTATTGTGGACCGCAACATGTCATTCTCTGTTGGTTTAACTGCATTTGTTAATCTGCAATTTTTGAATTACTGTAAATATAGAAAATGTGATGGTGGCTCATGCCAGACTAACTGTGTTGCCAGTTTGTCCTACAACGTACGCTAGTCTTTAGAACATATAAAACAAGATGTGGTTCTTTTGCTGCTAGCATTACACATAAAATAAGTGTTCTATTTTGAATGACCTTTTCGCAACGAAAGCAATGAATAATTTTCATCAATAGAATCGTATTGCTATCTTGTGGTGATGTTTCATAGTGGGCTGCTGCCAACACTGTTGGAACAGTTTTGTTTTTGTGTCTGATTGTAACACATACGCAACTTTAGGATACATTTTCTCAGAAAAAAAAAAATCTGTGTTTGAATCGGGTAAATGCTAAACTAGTGCTTGTTTGTGACGAAGCTTGCTAAAAGTAACATTAATGGAAAACATCATGTTCAGCTAAGCCAGCAAGTTATACTATTTCTAGAAACCTGTGAGCATTTGTATTGTTCCATGAGGAAGACATTGAAGACTGCTAGCATTTGCTATGCCTTAAATTGTCAGCTAATGAAATGGAATGTTTGCCATCTTATTATCACCATGGCCTGTGACCCTGGGCTGTAGTGTTTTGCTGCACTGGCAGTCTCAAGTGCATGCTCTACCGTGTTTAATGGCCAGAGGGTGGCACAGAGGTGGTACTACTTTTCCAGGTGCAGTGTTGACAGAGCAGTGCTGAAATGTCGCTCCAAAGAGTTTGTCGAGAAGCTCGTTAAGAGTGTCCCAGTTATGTTTCTTTTTATCTTGAATGGAAGTTGATGCATTTTATTGAGCTAAGGATTTGGCTGAACATGCCTGTCCATTCACAAGAAATTCAGATGATTTTCATAATGCATAAAATATAGCACTGTGTTGTGGGGAATAAAATTAGCATTTAACCTTTTTCAAGCTGAGCAATCAAACATTTATCGGCTGCGCATTGGGCTGAATGTGTTCGTCCCCTGCTGTGTAGAATAGTGCAAAGGAAGGAGGAAAGGGCTTTGGCATGGGGGCTGTGAGGACTGTGAAGATTAACTGTGTTGTCAGTTTGTCCTACAACATACGCTAGTCTTTAGAACATAGAAAACAGGATGTGGTTCTTTTGCTGCTAGCATTCACATAATAGTAGTAGCGCTTGACTGTTTGTTATGCGTAGTGTCATTGTATGGACAACATGCCTGCCAACTTTTATGAATTCGAATTCATAGAATTTGTATAGTAATATATATATGACTTTTAGTGTGCCTTCACGATTGTCATATTGATGCATATATTTGACGACATTTCATTTGCATATATTTTAGAACGAAGTTCTAAAATAAGTGTTCTATTTTGAATTTGTTAATCTGCAATTTTTGAATGACTGTAAATATAGTCAACGTGATGGTGGCCCATGCCAGACTAACTGTGTTGCCAGTTTGTCCTACAACGTACAGTACAGTACAGTACAGTAGTATAAAGTACAATAATATTATAAAAAGAATGCAGTAGTGTAAAAAGAAAGCTTTTCGCTGGCTCTCACTATCAGTGGAGACTGCTGCACTGGAAAAAAAAAAAGGGTGCTCACCGTTGGACCAGAGCATGGAATGGCACAGCTGGGACCTTTGCATAATTGCTGTTCGCAGGGCTAATTCTGTGAAGAGTCGCATCAGTCTGCTAGTTTTTTTTTTTTTTGTATCACTAGTTACCTTCTCCATAATAAATCATTGCCAGGATGATGTTCACTGCTGTCCACTGTTAAAGGAAATGCATCAGTGTGGAGCATGTGCAAATTTTTGCCTTCGGCAAGTGTACATTCGCTTGGCTTTGCAGTAGTTGATGTGTGGATGGGGGTTCTTGCACTTTTCTACACACTTGTGCAGTGCATCGACACATTGACTTAGCTTCAGTCAGCACTTGCAGCTAGAGCGTTAGTAAAGTGGACAACACTGTATGTGACTATGTGGTATTGTGTTTCTGAAGTGTTGGCTCCACTCCACTTTCTCATGTCATTTTATTTCTTACAGATATCGTGGTCTTGTCTTTTTTTAAATTTTATTATTATTATTATTATTATGTAAGCACCCCCGTCTGACCTAGCTCTTCTGTAAGTGTTCCCTTATCAATGTGCATAATCAAGCATTCCGTGGCTTGGTAACTGTGGTGTCT
The DNA here is from genome assembly GCF_013339745.2 of Dermacentor silvarum. Classification (NCBI taxonomy): domain Eukaryota; kingdom Metazoa; phylum Arthropoda; class Arachnida; order Ixodida; family Ixodidae; genus Dermacentor; species Dermacentor silvarum. Next base: position 25,699 of record NW_023605606.1, read on the forward strand.
TTCATGATCAAAGAGCACTGCTGCAGTGTTGAAAGTTGTGGTAATTTAAGCATCCTACACTTCTCCCTGCTCTTCCGGCACAGGTTACGCACGCCACCTACGACCACATTGATGCCAAGCGTGGCTTCCACGAGCTGCGGTCAACACGGCATTTTGGCCCCATGGCTTTCTACCTGGCAGTCGTCGGCAAGGTGGACAACCTGCTCATCGACCTGCTACAGAGGGAGATGTGAGTTGCCTGTGCCGCTCCCACCTCATGTGGTTGTGTGCAACTAAGTATTTGCACGAATCTAACGCACACCTTTTTTTGTCCCGAAAGAATGAGTACAAAAATTGCCTGCACGGTTCAGTTGGATGCAAAACCAAACCCACATTCATGGCATTGGCAACAGTCTACTGTCAGGCACAGCGTCATCACCATCATCACCAGGCTCTGCACTCAGCACCCAAGATCCGTCGCCCTCTTTGGTTTCGCTGCCACCTTAGGTGTTGAATTCAAAGATCTGGTTTATTTATCTTCATTTCACTGCAATTGTATACTGTGTTTCAGAAGCTTCTTGATGTTTCTACACTTGTCTGGGCGGAGCATGCGCTAGCAAAACCTGATGCGTCGTCACCTTCATTAAAAAAAAAGAAAGAAAAAGTTTCCTCTCACGTTTTTTCCCCCGGCGCCGTCTCAAGGTTTTCCAAGCCCATGCGCCATGGCGTCCGCTTTCTGCACCTTGACATTTGCCAGCCTACTGTTCTGGCTGCTGTGACAGAAATCTAAGAATCTAAATCTGGATATTAATTCGTAGTACCGTAATACCTCATTAACTCCAAAAGTAGTAAAAACCGGAAAAAATTTCAAGGTGAGTGGATTTTCCAGATAAGCAAAGTTGCGGGAATTGCAGTTAAAAGTCGAGTTCACCACTACTGACCAGCTTTTCAACAAAAGCTTCTAAACTTTCTAAACTTACACGGATAAGAACCTACTGCAAAAGGCCTTCAGAAATAGTTTATGCTGCTGTTTACAGAAAAACACATCAACTTAAATTACAAAGCACGCGTCACGCCAGTTTCGGCGTGACGTATGCTTTGTAAAGGGCAATAAATACATGCACGTGTGGGAAATGGTTCGGTGCTGCAGAAAATTTCGACTAAGCCGATTTTTCGAGATATGCGAGTTCAAGTTAACGAGGTATTATACTGTATACTAGGGTGTTGCTAACATGACACGGAAACTGAATAAAGTCTGAAAAGTTAGGTATTCTGAAGTTTGTAGTACTGAAATATTGCATTGACACTAAGCAGTTAGCAGGAGATTTCTGAAGAGATCATTAATTTGAAAAGTCTGTTAATGTGGTGTTCGTAGTAACAAGGTTTCACTGTATAGTGTTTACGTCCTCCCATTTAGCAGACAAAGCCCATCGGGTGAGTCAGGGCTGAGGTTGTGGTGATACGAAGAGGAAGGTGCCCAATGGACTGTGTCAATTAAATGTTATGCTATTTGGGATTTGCAATGTCCCTGCTGCTTTCTAGAGATATATGGACTCTATTTCTCGCAGTCTAAATGGTAGGTCTGTTAGTGTTATGTGTATGATGTCATCATTTTCGAACATACTTTAAACGAGCATAACGGCTGTTTAAGCCTCACTCTAAACTGCATCGAAGAGGCTGGCTTGGTTCTAAACTCCAAGAAGGGACAGTTCGGTGAGCAACAGGCATTGGTTCTTGGCGACCAGGTTAACAAAGCTGGCGTAAGACTAGACTAGACCCCTGAGTCTTGCAGATGAAAAATCCACTAAAATATTGGTTTTCCAGTGATGTTATTTGTGTAATTTACATTTCATGGTACACCTGCCAAGCAAAAATTTATTTTTCTTTTCTTACATATATAATTACAGGATCGAAGACACTGGTCACCTGCTGAGGCTGTTCTACCATATACATCCACCAGCCGATGGCACACAAGTGGATGATAACACAGAACACATTGAACTCGTTAAGGTAAGCGAATAAGTTGCTGCGTTGTTAATCCTTTAACAACATTAAGCCCTAGCTTTACTCATCATGCTAGTTGGTACCAGTACAGCTCAGACCTCGTAACGTAACTGTGTATAGTGCAGGACCAGATATAATGTAGTCGTTTCTGTTTATCTTTCCATAAGACCCAATGTATACGCATACCGCTTATAGTGCATCCGCACGAGATGACATACCGGTAATGATGCAGTTGCCAAAAAATCCCACAGACAAGTGAGGCAGTGAATGCGCTTCCCAACGAGGTGAGCGGCCGAGGAAAGAGCGATGAGGGTGATGCAGTAGAAAAGGAGGAGATGCAGAGCGAACAAGGAATGGAGGAAGAAAAAAAAAGATGCAGCAGCAGTGTGTTGGCTGAGCAGGCATGCGGGGGTTGCCTAGGTGACAGAGAAGCATTTTACTCCATCCGGATGCTTGTCATGTGTGCGGAAAGTAGATGCACTTGGTCAACTGTATTTTTGTTTTTTTTTCGGACACAGACAGGCTTGCAAATATGTCTGAATGATTGGGCAGGCAGGGAAAATGAATTCGACGCTAAATTGAATTGATTGTTTTCTTACAACTCCAGCACGCAAAAAAATTGATCGAGGTCGCTAAAGCGTTTTGAGTTTGCTTGCAGCAAGTTGCAACGTTGCCAAGTGCAGATGTGGTATGTCTGACGTTGACTCTGCAATGCTCTCATTTTAAACTCCATTCTTCTAACGCATAAGTTCGGAACATTGTGAGCTTTCGCCGTTCCTACCAGTATGCACCCATAAAATCTCTAGCTATAGGTTAAACCTGGATATAACCAAATTGACAAATTCCCGGAAAAACTTCGTTATAAAGAGGATTTCATTATATGCAGGTTCGGCACGAAAATTCGAAAAAAAAACGCTTACCGTATTTACTCGATTTTAACGCGCCCTCAATTGTAACGCGCACCCATTTTCCGTTTTCGTCGAAGCACTCATCCTTGGAATGTCACACCAGGTACCGGATGCGTGGACGCATGTCGTTTCGCACAAGCGCGAGGCATCGGAAACGAAGAGCGAGCGTCACGATGGTGTCGTAGCGTCGTATAGTGTTACAGTAGAACCCCGCTGTTACGTTCCCGGGGGCTGCGTTTTCTCGGCTGTTACGTCGTTTTCGGCAGGTCCCGGCACAGCTCCCATAGAACCCAATGCATTGGTAACCCCGCTGTTGCGTCGCTACTGTGGGACCGTTCCCGCATCATACGTTGCGAACTGCCATCCCGCGCCGGCCCGAGCAGCCATTTTGACTTTTCATGTCGCTTGGCTTGGTAGCTTCACGATGGCATTGGCCGCCCAAAGTGCCGGGGGCGACAACTATGACGTATTTTCGGTTTCTGCCAGCAAAAGTATGGCCCTTGAGATCCGTATTTGCTACATAAAGATGATGTCTATGACGCGTTGTCGCCCTAAAATCGGTTTTGGCTCATAGATATTCCGTATAAAGTCCAAGGACGATAATGCAGTCGCCGCGCGCCGTATGCTGTATGTGCGAGTGAAAACCTGCGAGGGGAGCCGACGACCACGTCTAAATCTCGCGCGCGCAAGAAAAGCTGGGAGGAAGCACGCCTTCTTTCGTTGCGCTCGAGGCACCAGCGAGGGAGCGAGGGGGAAGGGATAGCGGGGCGACGTGCGGTCGCGCGGGCCGTGTCTTGAAAGCGATCTGCGTTGGGGCATAGTCTAGCAGTGTAGGTGCGGCGGCGGCTCATAGCTTTGTGTGTGCTGTGTGTTCTCGGCGCTTAGTTTGCATTGAAGCTATAGACAACAGCACGAAGGTCACTTCGCTCGCTTCTCCAGCGCCGCTTCCACACGCCGCCAGCGTTTTGACAGCGCGTGTCCGCGCTCATCGAGTGTGATTTGTCACAGCGTGTACCAGCGCATCGGAAACATCAACTGAACAAGGAGAGAGTGCCAGCATGGCGGGCTAGGCCAGCTGCAGCAAGCGGCAGGATCAGGTTTGAATGAAGGATGGGAGAAAGGTCACGCCCGCGGCGGCAAGATCGCCGGGTCGAGGGATGAAGGCCCGCCTCGCACACGCACGCACACGTGCGCTCGCTTCGCATTCCGTCGCGGCGGAGAAGGTGCTTACGGTTGCTGATCGCGCAAAAATGACAAAATTGGGGCGAAATCTCTAGGTTGTTGGAGGCGAAAATTCGTTATATCGAGGGGGGTCTCCCGCTGCCACTTCGTTACGTAGAGGTCTCAAATACATGTGCTTCTATGGAGTAACGGCGGGGAATAGAAAAACTTCGTTATATCCAGGAATTCGCTATATGGAGGTTCGTTATAAGCACGTTTAACTGTATACGTGTTCACGGTAGTTGCTGGCTGATTGCCTGCAAGCTCTGTTTCACGCTCGCTACTGCCTATTAAGCCTGTGCTTGTTATCTCGCGGCAGACCTTCATGTATTTGTCTATAGGGTCCGAACATATATCTAGGGCGAGATGCCCAAAATGGCATGCCACCCGACACCCCCACCTGCTTGGTCTAGCCATCACTGCCTTGTTGGGAGTCGGCAGCCAAGGTTGAAGTTTGGTGTAGGGTCAACGAAGTGCTTCACAGTGGCTGTACAGCTCTTAGAGAGTGGAGGAACAACCTCACTAGTGAAAACGAGGGCATATACCGCTCGTATACTTTGATTCGTGGGCACTGGTGGCACATGCACAGCCTTTGAAAATTGTTTTGGTTATAGTGCAGTACCGCTTATAAGTACGGAAGTTAGTGACTCCGGCGACTTACGTTATAAGTGGTCTATGCTGTATTGCTTTCTGTGTGTAGTAGGACGAATCCTACGTTCTTGGTGAATTATTCTTTTGTGTTCTTCGTTGTAGCAAGTAGTGGTGTGCGAATATTCGACACTTCGAATATTCGATTCGATTTGAAAGAATTTTTTTACTTTTCGAAATATTCGAATCCCCCAACAATTGCCGTTGTCAGTTCTTTAAGTCAGCTTTTGCCGCAGTAGAGCCCTGTTATGCGGCGAAGCTTATGAAAAATAGGAAGGGACACTGTCACAGGGGCCCCTGTCAGCTCAAGTGCCCAACACTGTCAGTTCAAGTGCCCAACACTGTGCTGTCTCTTCATGCATCTGGACAACACCAGCAGCCAGGTGGAAATCTTTGTGTCTGCTACTCATCTGGCTAAGTGCCTAAAAACATGGTTTCCAAAGAACAAATTAGACCAAGTAGCAAGCTTTGCAGTGTTTTTAGAGTCTCGTTCTAAAGTGGTTGAGTGTCACGAGGCTGCTTCAATGGCAAAGTGGATTAAATACCTGTCTTTAGAAGAAGCAAGGAAAATTCCAAAACCACGGAACCCAGATATGTACTCAACAACGAAAGCTTGTGAACAAGTTCGTTCTGCATCAGCACTGTGGAAAGGTTTTGATAAGCTTAACAACCAGCTGCAATTTTCACTGCCACAAGCACAGGTTGAAAGATATGTGCATGATGAAAATTTGGGCCAAAAAGAAGATCCTGCGTGAGTGGTGGTGTAAGCATGGTGCCCACTGTTGGCTCAGCTTGTGATGAGTTACCTGCCAATACCAGACACTAGTGTGTCCAGTGAGCGACTTGTTTTACGTGTCTCAAGGAATTGTGGCATGCAGGAGGGTGTTACTGCTCCCCGAACGTGTCGAAGCAGCTATCCTTCTGTCATGACAACATTAAATAACTGCAGTTATAATACTGTCAAGCAAAAGTGTGAAGCAGTAGACTTACTTTAATTCGGCACCTTAAAACGTTACGCAGTGAGAAAGTGACAAAGCGTGTCTGGGTCCACTCTGGCCCCACAAGCTTGACGCCTGCTGGTGTCTCGTGCTGCAATGGTTCTTGCAGAGTGGGCACATCAAAACTTCCCACAAAAATGCCCTGACTGAAGAAGCTCCTGACACAGGCCGAATTTGAGGAGTGCAAACATAAGCTTGCCAAAGCCACAAAAACGACAATGCGCATTTCGGGCTGCTTGAGCTCCACCAGCTTGGCGCCTGTTGGCATCTCGTGCTGCAATGATTTGCACAGCGCTTTGCACTGCATAGATGTCAACTACAGTTGACTCTGCCAAATTTTTAAGCGACTTCGGGTGGTACGTTGTCCCACTTGGTATTTCTTTTTTTTTTTCGTGTTTGTTTCCAAAACATATAGACGAGGTTCTATTGTACTTGGGAATTCCACTAATGTAACAAAAAAATACTGACATTTTGTGTGCAAAGTTGTGAGATGTAAAGGTGTTAACGTTTACCACTTTGCTTCGGATATCAAATTATCGGCAAGCTTTGTTGGCTATAAAATTCATGCCAACCAGTTAATAGCCGTTTTCAAGGCTACTTGAATAATGAATCTGTTGACACAACTCGTTCAACTTCTCAGAGAGATGGGTCAAGCAGGCTAGCAGTAGCCCAGGTGAGCTTAGGTCGTGAATTAGAGAGAGGGGGATAACCACATTCCAAAACGTTCAAGTTCGAGTACTTGAATTAAATTACTTTCTTTTTGTGTTGAAAGAGGTGCCTGCCATCTAGTAAATTGTTCTGATATTGGTGGTCTGGATTGCAGTCGCGGCATAGTGCATGTTGTGGAGGTGAATTATTGCCTCTGGGCAATTAATTTGTCAAATGTGGGCAGCTCATGTGACTAAATGGGGTGAGTTGAAGCAGTTTTTGCTTTTTCGTGGTTATAAGCAGATAGTTGTAAACCATGAAAAAGCATTTATTTGCACTCACTGTCATGATTAAGATGAGTTAAGCTGAGAACAGGAGCAAATGGTCACAATTTGTGACGATGCATTTAATTTTTGCATTTAATTTTTTATTGCTATCATTGATCGTGCCGAGTGCCTAATCCCAGCAACAGCAGTGTTAAAGCTTTGCCAGAGAAAAAAGCAAAAATGACGACCGAAAGAAAATGGAGAGCTACTAAATAGATCATTAGTACGGCCTCTTGGCTGCAGATGTGTGCCAGGAACTGTATTCACAAAAAGCTCTTGCACTAGAATTGTTTTTAAGAGCAAATTCCCGCCAATCCTCTTGCTGGGCATATATTTAGCAAAAGCGGCCGGCCAATTGCAAAGAGAACTTGCGAAAGGACGGCTTTGTGCTTTTTCACAAAGTGTGCTTTGTGCACCAGACATGACATCAGTATTCAGGAGAGTGTGGGAGCCTGCGTTCATGGCAGAGTGCCATTTGAGGTGCCAACATTAAAGTGTAGTGTGTAATTGCCAACTCAGCAGCTTGGCCTGGTCTGGTGCGTTATTGGGTAGCTGACAGCTTGTATGATTCTCAAACAGCCGATTCCTACAACCTACAAGCAGCATCACATGCTGCCAGATTTTGGCCTAATCAGCATTGAATGATCAGCAATTCTTCATTTTTAGCTAAAAAAAAGGTTTATTATATCAATTTAAAAGAACCTTTTGCTTCGTTAAAATGAGATTTCGAATGTATTGGCTTCTATGAGAACTTCAAGAAAAATTGATTAATAGATTTAAGTGAAATTGATGTAATACTCCATGGGTATCAAGGTAGAGGAAATGAAATGAAATTGTTATTGCATTGTTATAGTACTCATTAGTTTGTTATGACTCGCTTCATTATAATGAGGTTTGATTGTAGTATAGAACATTCAATGTTACCAGACCTTCAGGCTTAGATGTGCAAAAGCCCATACAGTGGAACCTCATTGATACGATTGCTGGATAACTTCAAAAATGCATCAGGGTTTTGAGTTCATGCATTTTCGGGGACGAATTGAGATTCGATTTTGCGGACTAAATCGCTCGTTCCTAGTTCTTCTTTTCACTGGCTTGATTCCAGTGATGCGATTTTAGTATTAGAGAGCTCGCGCAATCCTCCAGTCTCGGAGGCCATGCCATGTAACCATTTATTGATGCGACAGCAATTATATGGACACTGCGGATTAGGATCCATACAAAGTCTGCCGTATGTGCCTGTGTGCGAAAGACTTAGTTTCTCGTCAAAGCGATCTCCAGAGACCTTTCGTATGGGCACTGACTAGAACCTTCGTCGTGTGGGCTTGCACACCACGCGTGTTATTTCAGTGAGTTTTTTTGTTTTTTTCTCTCAAGTTTCGGTTGCTATTTAGAACTGTACACCGAGCAGGTTGGAGACCCATTCTCAGTGATTACCTCCTGTACCTTCGCGAGAGAAGAAGCTCGTTTCTGGTTCCTGTGAAAGATGTGTCATTGCGTGTCAGATTTGTCATGTGTGAAGGATTGTGTTCCCTGTAGAATGTGTGCTTGCAGCTGTATTGTTTTTTCAGGAAGAAAGCAATATTATTAATACCAATGTCCTTATACAGACAGAACATATTCTTTTGGTTCCCACATTTAACGAATAACAAACTCCAGAAACGCAGTCACATGGAGCTGGCCCTGCAGACCTACCTGGAGGTTCGCAGCAGCCGAGAGGAAGCGGAGAAGAACCTGGCCTCTGCCAGGGGCCATTAGTGATTACCCACGCGGAATAAACATTATATAATATAGTTTAACACCTTAGCCATTTTGTGCAAGATTTATTTTAACCCTTTGTCTTCTGTCTTTTTTTTCTTTATTTTTTACGTGTTGGTTCGACAGACATTTCATGCTGTATGAAAGCTGTTTTTTCGTTGTCGCTTTCTCCCTATTCAAAATTTATGAACAGTTCATAAATTCATTTCATGGTACGAATATGCAGGTGTGCAAAACGCGGACTCAGAAGAATGAGAAGGACAACAGAAATTCCAACTGAAATGCATAGTGGCCACCACTGTACGACTTTTGTAAAGAACGATTCCTATCATTTTACGCTACCTTAATATCCCGAGTCATAGCCCATCCCCAAGTCATCGCCCACCCCCTCTTAGGCAAAAAATCGATTATGTCAAAACCACCGAGTCATCGCCCACCCTCTAGAGAATGTAAACCGCGAGCCTCACAATTTGCGAAAAATTCGTACTGCGTTCGCTTTTGGGAACAGGCTGATCGCAGTCACGGCTTCGAATTGTGCTCTTCTGGAGCCGCCCTCGCGCGACGCAAGCAGTGGATGTCGCGGACAGTAAAACATTGTTTTATGAGTCTTACGAGCAATTATTTGGCAGGTTGAATTAAACAAGATGCAAAAGAATGCCAGAACAGCGCTAATTCATTTATCAGTATTTGCCTCATTCTAGCACTCTCCACAATCAAATGCTTGCCCACTTTATATGTGTCCAAAGTGGAACACTAACGTAGAGATATGATTAAGGCTACTAAACAAAGTAGAAATCAAACGTGCACCGGATTTTATAGCAAGAAAAATGGGCAAGAGTTGCACCATGGTGGCCGGTTTCCTAAAGTCAGCTTCGCCGCATTACATTCATGTTATGCGGTAGAGCATACAAATGCGGCGAAGGCGGTTTTGGTTTCGTATCCGACCGTACCATGCAGGCCATTTTTATCCACTTCTGGGGGGGGGGAAGCGCCGCGCAACTGCCGTAATCAGTCATTGTGAGCTACGATTATTGCTTCAAAATATTCGTAGGGCAGACCGAAAATAGGCGTTTTCGACGGGAGATGACGTGTGCTCAACACATTCACTGTCCCCTAAGCTCCATCGAGACATATACTACCCTGAAGGGGTTGCTAATGGGGTCATCATAAGGGCAAGATGTGTGTGTGCCGACTGGTCAAGTTCAAATTATCCGGCAAAGGTCAGTTTTAGGATCGAAATAACGAAAGTTTGGGCTCATAGAAATGCATGGGCACCCGCCGGGACCTTCGTGCGGTATCATACTAACTGAAAAATCAAATTAACCGGTTCTAATTAACGGAAGTCTATTGTATTAAGTGACTTATTACACACTGGGATTTCACTTATATAGTTAGTTCTTCGGGCTGCTCACTGGATGAGACCTCTGCCGTTCGTGCCTTGCAGCCGACTGCCTCTTCCATTTCTTCCACTCGGCTCCTCGGCAGACCGTGGCACCGACCGAGCGCACGAGATCCATGGGTCGTCTTTCCGGGGTGTTTCTTGAAAGCACATACCATAAACATGGTGAACGGTGTGTGTAGACAGCGGCCCCCTCATATTTTACATGCAGCGCCTGTGCTCCATACTGACATACCTGTACCCTCACTATTGTCGCAATTCTTTTCATTCAGCTCTTGGTGTAATGATTAGCACTGTCTTTCTGTAACAGCTTGTATAAAATTACAATGTGATTGTGCTGCATGCCAAGAACAGCATGCAACTCCAACTAAAAACATTGCTCCATGAAGAACAACTGAAATCACATAAAACATCTCCGATTTTTCACTCAGCCAACCTGAATGATGTGAAAAGCCTCCATACTGACATCACAACATGCACACACAAAAAGATACCACAGCACTGCTGTGTCGACTTTTTTTTGTGTAAGTTTGTCAATACGGCAGGTTTTTTGAAGATGTAACAACTAGGTGAATCTTCTACTTTCCTGTATGTCATAGGTGCATTATCCAGTGGTGAGAATGCTTATCAGTGTTTTGCAGCAGCCATTGGAGAAGACAAAATCTACTTTTGGAGCCCTTACTTCTCCAGTGTTTGGAGCATGTGTAATGTTTCGACGAGCACATACAGAGAGAAACGAAATTTAGTTTAGTGCTCTCTCTAGTTTACATAACCATTTTCTTAGAAGAACTAGGAACAAAATGAGTGATTCACCGCAGCATGCAACGTTGAAGAGCCTATACAAAAAACACCATGCTACTGGCTCCGCTGCAGGAAAATGTGCAAGTTAACCAACATTTAAAGAGTCACTACAGAGAAACTTAATCAGTTTAGTCTGATGACATATTACTTCAAAACTCTGCTTTATTCAGTTTTGTGGTTATAAGTAGATTATATTAGAAAACAAAATGGCCACAACTCCACTTATTCAATTTTGTGCTGAATGTGACCTCGCGGATTTCGAAGTATTTTTTTGCATTTGGGCTGTTGTGGCACAATAAATGTTCCTGAAATTTGGTAAGTTTGGTATACAGCTATTCTAGAATATAATGTAGTCCAACCTTACAATAAACCATTAACTAGACTCGAGCACTCGCCATCAAAATCCACGACGTCACGGCGAGCTGGTGCGGGAACTCCAACGTGGTGTCGCCACCAGTCTTTCATTCTTGCGCCTTTTTTGCCTGTCGAAGCCTCTTTTCATGGTAAGAGTGGCTTTCTTTAAATTGAAAATGGGCAATTTGTTGTTGCAGGTCAAATTATTATTATTCTCTTTAGTGTCCCTTTAAGGCAGAACCGTTTCGCAAGCTTGATATTCTGCACATTCTGATCTTGTTTCATGAATCGTAATTTGCAGTGTAAGTGCGTAATGCTCTTTTATTCTGCCACTGATATGCACTCGCAGAAGAAGGCGTAAGGGCTACGCTGCTTGCTCGTTCGTGTTCTTTTTTACCATGAGGTTTACCAAAAACAGTTGACGAAAAGCATGAACCGTGGTCCGGTACCCGATCACCGTGTGTGCATATGTGAAGCCAGATGCTGAACTCAACGACCTCATTTTTTTTTAGACCGTCATACGGTGCAACGAATAAAGTTATAAGCAAGCAATAGGATTGCGGTAAGTAGTGGACACTGCTTACATTTAAGTCTACAGAACGCCACCATGCATTGGCCCTCAATGTTTAAAACCACTGCGTTGATCATGTAGTCGCAGAGCCAGCATGGCCACCTAACACATTTTAGCTGGCACGTAAAAATAGGATCGAATTGGATTCTGTTGGCTGTCACAATGGCTGTAACGCCCTGAACGAATGCAGCCAATGAATGCAGCGGTTTCACAGTTTGTATTGTATTGCATGGTAGCGGTAGCTTCCCAACTTTTTCACTGCCAAAACTATGTCGTGGTGCAGCAATAGCGCAAGTTAGGTAAAAAAGACCCTTTTATAGAGCAGCATTCCCATCACTGGCTATGAAAGAAATGAATGCAACACAACAGAGTGGGTATAAAATCAGTGTTAACTATTTACATAACAAATACAAAAACAATTTATGGCAATTAGAAGTTCAAGTCATCATCCGGATCATCTTCTTCGTCAAAGTCATCCTCCCTCTCCATGACATAAGTGATCTCCCCCTTTCCAGTACTGGAAGATGGTTTCCTGCAAATGTCGAATACCAAACAAACTTGATGGCACAAATAATTGACTGAAGTAAATAAGCGCTTCAAACATTTGAACCCAACGTTGCGCTCAAACATAAATTGAAAATCATCTGAAATCACTTCCCATTTCGAAAATATGTTAGCCTGTACGTAAAAGATGTTAGCCTGTACATAATTTGTCGCCGTAGCCTGTAACAACTAAGTAGGTGTACTGATAGGGTGCAAATATTATGCCAGATTACTTTTCTTAAAAGGATTGCCAATGCCAGAATGTAGCTCGCCCTATATTTGGAACCACGCCAGGCCTGCCAATCTGTGAACTTTAAATGCATGCATTTTTAAAAAGCTTTCCCTGAGTACACACCTTTAATGGGACACATGCAGACTTTATTAAAATTATTTATCTTTATACACAGCACACAAGCAGCAGCAAACATGCAACAGCACAAATGGACAACATTGCTTTTAGATCACAGGGACTTTCTTACGACTTTGCTGTTTTCGATTTGGTACGCTTCAGAAACTTTTTTTAATAAATATGTTCGAAGGAAGTGCCGCTCAGGCACATGTTACTATCTTGCGCTGCCACAAGAGGGTGGTGCAGATATTACCACAATTTCTGTTTCGTATGCATTTTTTCTAATGTTGCTTCACCCCATCTTTCAACATGTTTAAACTTTTTCACAAACAGAATTCATTTTTCGTAAAACTTGATGCAACGTTCATAATATTGTGTAACGAGCCCAAATTTGACAACTTAAAAAAAAATGAATGAGTTGGCAGATATGCCCCAACTATAATCAGTGACGAATAAAAATGCAGGACAGGCTTTTTCAAAAAAAAAAGAAAGCAACATGCACCTGCCTGCTTTTTATATCCCACACACTTCGAGTAACAGTTATCTCGCATAGGCCACTGTTATGATCACACACAGACACAATGCACATGTCATGATCATGCACAAACAATAAAACATGGTGGGAATGAAGACTAAGGCATCTCACAGCACAGACGGGTACAACTAGAAAAGGGATTAGGAGAGCTTTTTCCTTGGGAAGTATAGTACTTCCTTTTCCACAACCTCTCCCTCGAGCATGTGATTGCGCATCACTGCCGAGGAGGTATACTATGAAAGGCTGAACGGCCCTGTTGATCCTTCACAATGGCAGTCACTTGCACATGATGAACAAAATGTTCCTCCAGCATTCATAAGTTTCACTATTAGGAAATGCCTCAAAAAGGTGATGTAGGTGGGAGCACTGTAGACAAGAGATAAGGAAGGAGAGGGAATAGCATGCGAATGTACACATGTTCCCTTTGAGGGGCCCTTGCCACTGCACTTGCCGCTGCAAAAGGTGTGACCTGTAGATAAGCCACCAGGTGAACCTGTAGTGCTGAAAAGCCAACACTTTGACGACACATGGTGTGGGTCTGTGATCAGTGACGCCACTCAGCACAGCGACATAGTACAGAAGCGATGACACAGACAGATCAAACTGCACTAAGAATGCTTATCTCCAGGGGCCTTTAGTACAACGGCGCAATCCACTGCAGTGATTCACGTGCACCCGACTTCACTGCACAAATGCAGCTGCCCTGTTGTACGCACATCAGCAGTCGAGGCCATCAGTGATGCACATCATGGTTGTGTTATGGCATTTTAGCATAACACAATGGGTGATTTATTACCGCAGAGTAAGCTGGTTGAGGCCAAGCATATAAGCTGCTGTGCCAACAGGGCTGTTATCATCTGTTAGCTTGATAACAGAGGGCCTATAGAGCTAGATTAAAAGTCCCAAAGACACGGTGTCATTATGTATGATCAGCTTGTGGTACAATCGTAATGCACATATAATATTTTAAGCAGTAAATAATCTTCCCTTGCGCTATATCTGAGCAAATATGCTATTAAAATTGTCATGCCATAGCAAGGTTAAGGGAGTACTGACATGACATTTTTGATAGTCATTCTTTGCATTCAATGAAGCTCCAAACCCTCTAAGCCTTAAAGAAATATACTGGCAAGCACCGGATCACTCTAAATAATTTACTATAGTACTTATTTCTATGGACCAGTTCCGGCTTCAATACCGAGGAAGGGGATGCGTCATGATTTCACAATACACTGGTCTGCCCCGTTCCTGTGGTGGTTGT
>NW_023605607.1:0-18001 GCF_013339745.2 Dermacentor silvarum
GATCCCGCGATCTCGTGCTCAGCAGCTCAACGCCTTAGCTGACTAAGCCGCCGCGGCGGGTACGAAAACAGGCGCAGGAGAGACTGAAAGCTAGCTGCCTAAACAGGGGCACTTAGACATTCTGGGTTTTTCTCTGCCAAAACCACGATATTATGATGAGGCACGCCGTAGTGGAATAAAACTCTGGAATAAAAAAGTTGCAGTGGCTTAGCTCGGCTATGCCAGGATATACGTAGCGATAGCAAAGGTTCAGCTGATTATTCTTAGCTTATTCTTAAGATTATTCTTAAGATAAGATTATTCTTATGAGTCAAGCTTCTCCGTTCTTCTGCGCTGTTGAGCAGCATTTGCGCTCTCCTTCTCCATGGCTATACCACACTGGCAAAAGCCAGTCAGAAGCGCAGCGGCTCCAGCGCAGTGTCAGACGGCGACTGCACAGCGAGCGCGCGCCGGCGCAGTGGCATCTACCACGGCTACGACGTCACTCCTCTGGAATGCGCAGACCGGCGGCGGTGAGTCGCGCGCGGCGGCGGCGGAGGAGTGCGCGAGAGGTGCGGCTCCGGTGGCTCCAGTGCGCAAGCCGTGTGACATCACTGATCCTTGCGCATGCGCAGCACGGCTCGGATGTGCCGCGCGAAACGGGATGGCTAGGCCAGTGTAGCTAACGCTACAAATGTGTTCGACCACCGTTTTTTATTGCGTAGCATTATATGGACACTCCAAAGCAGATTTCTGCCGTCGCCGTCGCCGTCGCCGTGAGGTTCCGTATGACGTCAAGGGAGATGAAATCGCCGCCGCGCGCCGCCGAACGCTGTATGTGCGAGTGAAAGGGCGCGAGGGACGCGCGGTTTCACGGGGAGTGAACTCACGGCGGAGAACAAACGCGCGTTCTGTGCCGTGCTCCCCTTAAGGGCTGCAGAAGTAGGCGTCTCGTTCCTCCTTTACAATCACCATATATGTAGAGCAAACGCACCTTCTTCTGACGCACGAAAGGCGTGGGGGGGGGGAGGGGTGGAGGGAAGGGAGGGCGACGTTTAGCTGTGGCACCAAGTGCCTATTTATATCAGAGGCTCCGGCAACACTTACCAACGCCGCCGCATTTTGTGCGAAAGCCGGGCAAAACGCCGACGGCGTCGAAAACAGTTCTGCGTGCTGCCGGTGCTGCTGATGTCCAAGTTTATACAGCTGATAAAGCTACTATCATTTACTCCGTATAGCTTTTTACAAATTTGCTTTCGCAATTGGCTTCGCCTTTCAGGTGAAACTGCGACAACTTTTTTACATGCACCCAAGGCACGACACACAAACGCTTTTTGCATTTCGCCACCATCGAAATGCGGCCGCCGCGGCCGGGATTCGATCCCGCGCTCTCGGATTAGCAAAAGCGCCCCTTGTCACGCTGCTCTATGATGTCCTTGGTTACCTTCGAAAGTCCGTCTCCAACAGCTCTACAGGGTTAGCACTTCGGATTGTGTGTCCATTGCTGACGAAGTCTGCTGTCGCATTTAGGTCACAGGCTCAGGAACCAGGCATCGTGTAGCGAAGGAACTTCAAGTTTTATAAATCTATGTAGATGCTGTGATTTCGCCAGTAGAAGAGAGGCAAAAGCTCCCCGTATCCTTGGTCGCTCGGTACTGCAACTTCAAACACTGCTATAAAGTCGTTATACAAGTCTAGCCGCTTGCACCAAGGTGCCCCCCCCCCCCCCGATTGCCTCTCCAGATGCCCCGTAGATCACCGAACACTGGCCCGAGTGACTCCGCCCTTGTCTTTCTTACAATCTCTCAACTCTTGAACATCACCACCAACAACGCCTTGATGCGCCTATACGCAAAAGTCATCGACTATGTATCACGTCCATGATCATTTCTGCCACTTTTTTACTCCGAATGACACCTTATTTTGTCGCTTTTACTCCCTAATGGTCCTGACTTGCTTGTCATTCCTGCACGCCTCCATTCCACTGTCCTAGTGCAGCTTCACGACGCACCAGTGGCGGGTCATCTGGGCGTGTCACGCACGTACAACCGCGGACACTGCTGTTTATATTGGCCATGGATGTACCGCTCAGCATGCCACTACGTGGGCTCGTGAGACTTTTGTCAGCGAATCAAAATGTCAACACTGCCGCCTTCAGGCCATCTTCATCTTATGTACATTACGTACGAGTAATTACATCGCGTCGTCATCGATTTACTTGGTATAGATTCTCTATCCGTCTCTGGAAACAAGTGGGTCTCCGTTGCCACAGATTCTGCGACGCGGTTTGTCATTACGCACGCAATCCACACAAGCTGGGCCATCTACGTTGCAGACTTCCTACGGCATAAGGTCCTGCTCCAGCACGGATCAGGGCTCCTCGACAACTGCTAATTGACCGAGGTGGACAGTTCCTATCGAGGATCGATGGCATTGTAAAATTCTGCGTGACGCAACATAAGTTCACCACGGTCTATCATCCACACACGAATGGCTAAGCAGAACGTCTGAACCGAACACTTAACGGCATGTTGGCCATGTATGTGTCTGACAACCACCACGAATGGACGTTTCATTGCCCTCTGTGAGGTTCGCGTCCAACATTTCTGAGCATGAGACAGCTGCTTTTTCGCCGTTTTCTCTTATATGGTCGCAACGGTTGAGATAATGTTGCGATACGTTTGCGATTAGACATGGACACCCCGATGCCTTATTCTTGGTGCCCTGCAGGGGCAATCCACGGACGTCAAGTTGCTCGCACTGGATTTTCTGAGTCCCAGATTTATCAGCAGTCGATTACAACAGCCACCAGAGGACCACTCAATCTGTCGCTGGATCGCCCGTCCTCCTTCAGTCCCCAGCACGACGTGTCGGACTTTGCGTAAAACTGTTCTCCCCGGTCGATATCCTGTGTGCCGCCAAGTGACTGAGGTCACTTATGAAATTGTGCTACCACCACCATCATCGGAAGGTAGTGCTGTGAGCCAGTTGGCCTGCAGGTGTATGTAGAAGAAGGTGCCGAAGTGTATAGTCGACAAGAGGAGGACCAAGTGATGTCTATCGCCTTCATCATCATCTGCTCATCCCCACATCGACATTGTACACGTTGTCGGCCTCAAGCCGTATCGTGTCCAGGACAACCCTTTATATATTTAGTTAAACTTTTAAATGGGAAGCATTTCTTGGCGAACATTTGCTACCAAACATGGCAGTCTGTCTGTCTGTCTGTCTGTCTCTGTCTGTCTGTCTGTCTGTCTGTCTGTCCTGTCCTGTCTGTCTGTCTGTCTGTCTGTCTGTCTGTCTGTCTGTCTGTCTGTCTGTCTGTCTGTCTGTCTGTCTGTCTGTCTGTCTGTCTGTCTGTCTGTCCGTCCGTCCGTCCGTCCGTCCGTCCGTCCGTCCGTCCGTCCGTCCGTCCGTCCGTCGTCCGTCTGTCCGTCTGTCCGTCGTCCGTCTGTCCGTCTGTCCGTCTGTCTGTCTGTCTGTCTGTCTGTCTGTCTGTCTGTCTGTCTGTGTCTGTCTGTCTGTCTGTCTGTCTGTCCTGTCTGTCTGTCTGTCTGTTCTGTGCGTCCGTCCGTCTGTCCGTCCGTCCGTCCGTCCGCCTAAGTCATCGTGCTCTGACGGCCGTTTCAATAAGTTGGTATGTATCAAAATTGGCATAGTATGACAAGAGTGTATGACGAACATAAATGATAGGTTATGACATGAATGCCATGATATGCATGTCATGTAGGTCATGAAACAGCCACCTAAAATGACAATGACCCAGCCAAAAATGATCAACACTCAAAAACCTCTGGAATGGGTTCGGATGTGGGCACTGAGTGAAGGAAACACAAAGGATGAGGTAGAGGTCATAGTCTTGAGCATTACTCAGCAAAAATTTCAATGTCTCAACGAACGAATATTGACACTCCAAAACCAGTGGAATTGGTTCGAGCGTGGGCACTAAGTGAAGCAAACACTAAAGTGTGATGGTAGAAGTAATAGTCATAACCATGACTCAGAAAAGATGGAAAGGATTAGCGAAAAAAGATTCACACTCAAAAACCAATGGAATGGGTTCGCATGTGGTACTAAGTGAAGGAAAAGGCTGAAGGTTGATGGTCGAACTTATAGTCATGCGCATGACTAAAGCTTTCGACTTTAGGTTTCTTAGGCGTACCTAAGGGAATCCTGAGGACTCATGACATGAATTTCATGACATGCGTGTCCTGTAGGTCATAAAACAGCCGCCTACGTCTTGGTGCTCTCATGGTCGTTTCGTTAACTTGGTTGACTTGCAGCACACTACTTCGCATAACATCGATTCCCAGAGGGTGTGGGATCTGCTTCTTTTATGTAGTGTCTGTTCATCTCCACCATCACTGGAAGGTAGTGCTGTGAGCCAGTTGTCCTGCAGGTGTATGTAGAAGAAGGTGCCGAAGTGTATAGTCGACAAGAGGAGGACCAAGTAATGTCTATCGTCCGCCATCTTTGTTATTGGGGCCCCACTTTTAGCCTCCTTGCATATAACGTAAATCAACCACTTTTTCTGCAGGTCTCCCTGTTATATTGTATGAAAAATGTGACTATTAGCATACTATTCACATGTGCGTGCACTGTAAAGGGAGTTCTTTCTTGAGTAGGTGTCTTAGTCAGCGCACCATTTCCGCAAAGTTGTGTATATACGGCGGAAGGCAGGGCCACACTACTTTGAAGCTACCCATGCATCTGAAAAATGGGAAGTGGGAACTAACGGTCAGGGCAAAGTTCATCTGGATCAGGCTGTACCCCAGTCGAGTCGATAAGGTTGCGAATATTTTGATATGGTATCGACCCAAGGTACATTTGGAAGCGCTTGACTTCAGACCGCACGGTGGAACACAGCAAGGACAGCCAAAAGGCTCTGAAGCTGGTTTTTCAGAGAGTGAGAGATCAAGTAGTCCACATAACACAAACATATGGACCATTTGAAGCCTCGAAGAACAGGCATCAGCGCTTCACAAAGCTTCAATAGGTAGGATAGGCGTTCTATAGTTGAACCGACATAGCTTGTCGGCAGTAACAAATGCTCTTTTCTCACTGTACACTTAAATTCGTGAGTACCCAGGACGCATGTCGATTGAAGCGAAATAACTGGAGCCATGCAAAAAGTCCAGGGCGTCGTCATAGCCAGAAAGAGGGCATTCGTTGTTATTCCCAATCCAGTCTAGATTGCGGTATTCCACGCAAAGTGATAGCGGTAATCTACGCGACTACAATCAATAAGAAGTAGTTAAAAACACTTCGAAAACGACCTACTACTGCAGTTAAGGCTAAGGCGAGCACGATCCTCTCGCAGCCAAAACGTTGCTGTTGTCTTCAGTTGCCATTTACTTCATCAAGACAAAAAGCGCCGGTCATAATATGAATGAACTCCAAGATTATTTGTTTAAGACATGTTCTCAAGGCTGTGTCAGACGCCTTCTATTGTGGTCTAAATAATCCCATTTAAACTACTTGTGGATTTTCATCGCGATTTTATCTTAGCGTCAACTTGAGGTTCTCGAATACTGCCAGCTAAATCTGATTTGACGTTAAATTGTCTGTGCTCTTGTGGTAACCGTGCGTTGAAGAGCCGAATGATTCCAAAATATTAAACATAATATCATGGTGTATGGTGGAAATAACCTGGAACATCGAATTGAAACTGGCGCCCAGATTTCACCAAGTGAAATTGAATAACAAGATTCACAAGGGACTGCTTTAACTGCACACAGAATTATTCATGCATGGTGCAAAAAAACCAAAGTTTGATTGCGCTAAACCTAGGGTAGAAATTCCGGCAAAATGATGATATGTTTTGTTTTCTTTCTCCTCTTTTTATTTGTGCAGATGTGCGCCCTCAAAGCAGAGTTCATCAAAGTAAACTACGGCATTGCCGTCTACGACATAGACGCAGATATGGACGACCAGGCTTGCGCGAAAGTGGGATACACTGGCCAGTTCAAAAGACTCAAGCTTCTCAGGAAGATAAATGAGTTTATGAAGACTTATACAAACGAATCTTTACAACCAATGTGCGAAAATCTATAACGTGAACGCCTAAGACTTTATTGCCGGTTCTTAGTGTGCGAGGCCTATTAAAACTATGACTTCATTTATTATGAAAGGACATACGACCGCGAGTGCATTGCCGTTTCTCTTAGATTGCTTGCTATTACGTCAAACTATTGCTGCAACTTCGATGTCCGTACAGCTTTAACTTCAACATCCTTTGTACGCTTTTATTGTGTCTTCTTTCTCTCCAAAGCAGTTTATCCTGATCGCCGCACATGTATATATTTGGAGATCCAATTTGTGTCAGCTGGCGTCTTTTCATCTATTTCGTATTCACTTCTTTGTGGCATCTTTACAATAAATGTGATTCTGCACTTTAGTAAACTGATGCAATGAGCATTTTATTGACCGCTTCAAACAGGAGCGCGTTGGAGAGCGGGAATATTATGAGCTATTGCACATAGTACAATCTGGATTTATGTGGAGATGTTATCAAGCTGTAACCTACTAATATTGGTACCAACTTTTCACCAATCAAAACTAATTAGCTGAATTTCATTTCTGCTGTATTTATCCAAATGAACCTAGTTACCTGGATTTAATTTTCAGGTCGCTTTCACGAACTCTGACTGAAAAAAGTGACACTTTGGCATACGCCAAAGAGGTGAAGGCAAAAGTCTGTGCTCTCAAAAGACATTACTTAAATTACTTGACATTCTGATTCAAATGCGTTGTTACTTCTTACTTGTTTTTCCGACCAAAGGTCGTGGGTTTAAGTGCCCTAATTGACGCTACCATAACTAACGGTGTTTTAATTAACCGCGTGCTAATTAAAACCGAAGGTCGTGTGTTCGACTCCCACGAAAGGTTGAGGGTGCGACTCCCACCCAAGGTCGTGGGTTCGAGTGCCCTAATTATGTCTATATTAGTTAACTGTGCCTTAATTAACCTCTCCTTAACGCCAAAGGCGGTCGGTTCGACTGCCATATACGCTCGAGGATTCGCCTCCCACCGAAGGTCGTGGGTTCGAGTGCCTGAATTAAGTCTGTCTTAACACCGGGACGACGGTGGCCAACGCACCCTCAAAATTGTTGCATGAGCGTTGCTTGCTTACTCATAGAAGGCGATGATGACGGTGACCCGCACACCATCACAATTGTTGGCTTAGCGTTTGCATACAGGTAAGACACGATGCCGGCTAGCTGTAGTAAGTAAATTACTACACCGAATCGTCATTGTGTACGATGTCACTTCAACGACGCGGTTTTCACTTAAGGACGTTCAATATTGACTAAACAATGAGACATAAGGCTTTCGCCCTAACAACTGGGATGCTTTATTACATAGATCTGCATGCAGAAGCTAGCAATGCAAGGAAAATGCATAAAATGAACGGCTGTCACGATCTCCCAAGGAATTCCTCATAAACTAACGAGGGTAACATCCTAATAAGACTCGTAACTGGACCTCGTGTTCCTGTCCAACAGAAAAGTAGATTATGCAGTAGCAGTTGAGGAAGAGAGAGAGAGAGAGAGAGAGAGAGAGAGATACAACTTTAATGGTGCCAGCAATTCACGAGGGCGGACGCAGCCTCCCTCCGCCTAGCAGACGGCCGAGATCCCCTGGGTCTCAGCGGCTGCCTCGGCTAGCTGGACTGCCCAGACCTGGTCTTGCTGGTCTGAGCTGAGCAGCAGGGTCTCCCACTGCTGCCGGTTTTGAATTTTGCGGCCCTCGAAGAAATATCGCCTCGTGAGATGTTATTGCTGGCTACACCGCCTGGGTTGTATCCTTCAAGCCCACTGTAGTTGCATGTAGAGATTGAACAAGCGGGCGATACATCCATCCTGGACTCTTTTAGGATCCAGCCTTTCCTCGAGTGATTATGCCGTCAAAACTTCAATCCGCTCAAGTATTATGGAAAAGGTTCAAAGTTTTTGCGGCATTTTGTGCTGCCGAGGTAATTAAAAAATCCTGTGGTGACGCGCGCAATTATTATCATCAGGCCTAATAAAAGAATGCACAAAATATGAGGGGTAGCAAAAGCAGGAGGCAATAAACACACATTGAAATGTCATAGGCTGAGCCCGAAGAGAAAACTACCTTATCGTCACATTAATTCCTTTGAGCTCATATTCTTGTCGCGGTAATTTTAGCTTGGCTTCATTGAGGGAAGATACAAAATTGAAGCGGTGTTTGATCGTTTTGTTCCCTTAGGCAGGCGCTTCACTTGTCGTGCGTTGCTTTTTTTCAACTAACTTCGTGCGTCACTGTGCTTGCCAAAGCACATGATTTTTATACATGGCACTCTAAACATGTACGTATTGGTGATAGTAATATGCAAGTTCTTCTTGTATCACTTTTGCACTTGGGCGTCGGAAACGCACCGCCGGAGACGGTCTACGCAAGTGCAGAATACTGGCGCTACGGATAGTGGCGATAATTTCTCTGGAGGCTTCCGAAGGATTTGAAGCAGACGCAGATGAAGCTTGAAGACAATTTCTGTTAACAGCTTTTAGAAGATATATATACATAGAAATGCAAGTTTGAACTGACACGCATAGGGCGACCCTATATCGGCAGAACCGATGGTGCATAGCACCGCAAGTGGTGTCCAGAACGCTTGGTCGGGGCAACGGGGCCACATTTTCTACCCCTCGGTGCCCCGCCATAAACATTTACAGCGCAATCAACGCCGAGTGACTATGAGAGTAGTCCGCTGGCGCCACAATCACTAAGCCTGTGTCAGGATCGTCGTGCGAGAGGTCCGCCAGCTATCCCAGCATCGCGCTTTATCCAAGTGCCATTTACCTTACCACCTTTTACGGTGTTTTCTCCTCTCCCCAGAAACAACATACAAAAAACAACGCACAAAGGGGGGCAGGGCTCCAAATGTATAACAATCGTGCTCCTGCGCAAAGCCACAGAGCCCAAAACAATGCGCAAACTGAAATGCTAAAAAACAGGCAGCGCCTGCAAACCAAAGTGGTACGGGCAACTATGCTGTGTCGCCCCGTCTCCCGCTTGTAACTGTGTACACTCATTGGGAAAAACCGACAGAGCACTAGCTGCGGGCCATAGGTCAATGAAAGCTGTCAACGCGACCCGTTAGGATCGCGTACCCCTGTTGAGTAAATGCTTGCTCACAGAAGGTTTTAACGATGGTCAATAGGCAGTGGTCTCCGAAACGCGTTGCGAGAACGGTTAGAACGGGAAAGGTGCGCGAGATGAATATTTGGTACTGCGTCCAAGCATTCTTTGCCGATGACACGCCTAGCACGCGCACATCAGGAGCCAGCGGCAGTCACAGGCCTCTTATCAGCCTTTGCTGTCAGGACGACCCCACGAGATGTACGTGACGAAGCACCAATATTCACTCTTCTTGATGTCATCTTTGTGTGCTATTGGGTGATAATGACGTCGTCATGCGCCCCCTACGTTTGCTGAGTGTCCGCCGGCTCTAATCGCACCTGCACGTGTCGGGTTTATATGATCGGCAGTGTCATGTGCCGGGCACGTGCCTCATCTCGGCGCCGTCACTGCGACAGACATCCGCCGCTGACCATCAGTTATCCCACTGTGTTTCGCTCGTAAAGCAAGTCGGAACCGTGGCCACATGCCGGTAGCCGCTTCTTTACCCCCACCTTGCAGCCACCCGTTCGGTTCTGCGACACCAGGATGAAGGAAAACGCCACCCCCAAGCATTCCGAACAAAAGTACACAACTCGCGCTTTTCAGCAGCAGGCTTACAGTGCTTATCGGTTGTGGTTAGTTTTTTTTTTTTCGTAGACTGATGTGATTAGCTTGTTGTTGTGCATAGTTACACTAACATCCAGAAGGGGGATTGTAGAAGCCGCATATTTATGTGAGAATGAGATTGTTGGATGGACTGCATTAAACTGAGAAATGAACTTCAGTAGTTTTTGACGATTTATTTGACGTTGTATATACGTAGGCACAATTTTGTGCCATGCTCTTGTGTCATGAGTCACCGGCAAGACGTATGATAACGCGAAAAAGACGAAGACGCTGGCCGAAGAAACAGCCAAGGGACCCACAGGCGAGAACCACGTGAAGCGCGTGAAGCGCGAGAGAAAAAAGAAGAAATGAACAAAAAGGAGACGCAGGCGATGATGAGCTGGCATTGCTGACGTGGTCGACAAGCAGTTGCATCTCCAGCTGTGCTCTGGAGACGAGAGGCAGCAGCTTCAGGGACCATGGATCGAAGAGGGGACGTTCGCGAGTTGTCCAGCGACAACTCCAGCTCCTCAGCCCCGACTGCGTCGCTGTGGATGTGTTCCGCGGCCCCGGTCCAGCCCCACGCTGCCGTAACCAGTTGCTGCCCTTTGCCACGAAGGCAATCGCCAACGCCACGTCAGCCGCACAACGGCCGACTGGCCCAGACCGCGTCCTGTGCCACGCGGGTCCCTGTGGAAGACCACAACCTCATCGCTCTCGACGGAGGTCGACGACCACGCTGCGTCGGAACCACGCAGGCCAACGTCCTTTGCCACGCTGGGCCGGAGTCCGACAGCCCGACTGGCAACGGTCAGAACGTTCGTTTGTTCGTGACTTTGCGTTGGTTAGTCGAGCGGAGGACTAATATCTAGTGAGCGATTGTCTGTTTTTTTATATGTATAGCTAGTTTTTCGAGTGTTTGTGTATGTATATTGTGTCAGGGTAGTTTGCTGTTTGTTTTTCTTCAATATTATTTTTTTCCTGTTTGAGATAAATGTTCTACGTATTTGCTTTCTGTCTCTGTCCGTTCCTGGAGCGCTGAAATTCGTGACATCTTGACATTCCTTTTTATACTATATTCCCTCTAGAGTGACTGTTGACCAGGAGGGCATAATACCTGCATAATAAATAAACAAGTATTCAGAAATTGAATAATTCGTGTACTTATATTTAGAAATAAGTGACAGCGACAGCATGGCGACAATATAGTTCTGTTTATTCTGATCAGATTATTGGTCCGTTGGTTATCGTCAACAGTAGATGAATATCACCACGCAGTTTATACAGGGTCGTTCGCCCATACTTCGTGTGCTTCTGAGTAGCTTCGGCTCCTGACGGTAAACATTTCGTGAAATCAAAGTTCATGAAAACGCCTTTTCACACGAACTGTCTAGATATGTTGCGGCAGCACCCGCAGCATTTCCCAGATGTACAACATGTTTGTTGCCATATGGCACTGTATACCTATACAGAAATAATTATATTTATAATATTTCGTCAAACTAACAAACGATAACATCGCAATAGTGCATGAACTATTTTTCGTGTACCGGCTTGTGGTTCGGTTCGTTTCTTCAACAGAGCTGTGTGAGTAACAACGAATAGCACAGAGTTTGCAAAGTAATGAACACTTTTCGTTCAGGTCACGCTCAATGTTTTTGTGCATAGATGAAGTAGCTTGTAGAAAACAGGTATGCGCAGAACGTTTTTATTATGTGCAGTGTGCCAAGAAATGCGACAGAAGAGCTCTTCCCTGAAATTAGCTTTATTGCAGCCATAAGCAAAAGGCTGCATCAAGCACGTCGGCCAATCGTCAATGGACACTTGGGTGCCTTTGCTTATGTCATATTTCAACATAATCAACTCATGGAATTAATGACACCAGTAGACCAATTGGAAAGGTATGCTCTATTTTGTCAGATATAAATTTGCTTACTTCAGAGGTACTCTCCTTGAACGGGTACATCAAAATGGTCATCATTATTTGCAATGTTGCCTAACTTCCGTTCATGGAGGCATCACCGGAACGACTTAGCCGCAGAGACTGGTAACCAATGCGACGGTCGTTGAAATTTCCGAGCGCTAGTTTTATGGGCATTGGTTGGCGCACCATCACGTAAAATCAAACAGTATCGTAAATTGTTCATGTTGCAAATACACAGTGGACATTTGAAGGCAGCGTTCGTGATAAAAAATCGTCAAGCTATTTGTCAATTTACATAGTCCAAGTAGGTTAGTGCATGGATCTTTTGACTGCGCTGAAAAGCTTACTTCACATTCCAATCTTCATCTTGCAAAAGACACCACTACTTGCATAAAACGCTGTTTTCCTGTTACAAATCTCGCCCTCTAAGAGTAATTTTTACGCCCATACATATCTAAACTGGTTTGTCACCGACATCACCCCACCACACCGTCTGTTCTTACAGGAAAAATTATTTGTACTGCCAAAAAATACGAGAAAAGGTATTATTGAGGCGCTTGTTTTATGAACGCCAACATTATCGTCTCCTCAAGGAGCATCACTTTACCGCAATGAATGTTAAGCAACGCCAGCACTCAAGAAACAATAGAACCGGTTTTCCCTGAAACCTATATGAGAAAGCGTTACTACGCCATTCGTGGTTGGCCCTCACGATTGTCCAGCTGAGCAGCAAACAGCTTGCCACGCCAAGAATCAGCGTGCAATCGCTGCAAGCAGGCACCAATGACAATCCAATTAGAATCGCATCCCGGAACATATTTTTACTTGTTTTCGCAAACAGGAAGTTGTTGTGGCCTCATGTAGCAGATAGCAAGCAATGTGACGAGACGGAAGAATATTATAAAAACTGGGTAGAAAAGACGTATGTGAAATTAACGACAATGAAAATCCTCGTAGTGTGTTGGAGATAGAAGCAAGGCTAGGCATGTGTAGTATGTGTGGCGTAGTCAGTAGTGGCTACAGCACATGTACACATACGCTTTTTTGTAACAACTTTAGCTCGTTATAGCGGTGACGCAATCTGCGCAGATAACATGAAACTACAAAATTATTAGAGTGACTTAGGCATCGACCCACTGACGCGTTGCTTTAGAACAAAAGGCTGTGACGTAGTAAGCACGAACACGTTCAGGAGCGTAACGCCTAAATAGCATTGCTTATCAGACTCAGATATAGTACGTTAGACAGTAAATAATATTAGAAAAGAAGCAGCAGGGAGTGCGCATGCCAGATAATAAAGCATTCACATTCAGACTGCTTGCGCTATTTTTAGTTTTTTTTTACCACTTACAACTGGGAATGTAGAATAACGCTGGAATAAGCTCATCACGAAGATATCTGCCGCCCGCGCGAGTAAGAAAAAAGGTCTCTTTGCTTGACTTCGCTACTGAGCGACAAGTAGGCCTCCGTCGACACCGCGCATTGGTATTCTTCCTCTTGATGTCGAGTTAGAGGGCTGTGTTGAGGTCGTAGAAATGAACTAAGGTCAAGAACACGAGGACGGTGGTCTCCCGCCGGGCGACATGATCTCCCTCAGACGTAGCTGGCAGTCGAGGAGCGCACGGAAAGCGGCGTACTTGGCGTCGTGGAACCGCCGCTCGCTGGAACGCGGCGCCAACACTTTGCCCGAGCCACCCATCCGAAGCATAGCCTCCGTGACGCTAGAGTAGCGACCACTTGCGCTAGCCGCCAGGATGGCGCCACCTAACAGCACCGACTCTGTCTCGGAGGGTAGTAACACCGGCAATCCTGCATACAGAGGGCAG
This sequence comes from Dermacentor silvarum, assembly GCF_013339745.2. Taxonomy (NCBI): domain Eukaryota; kingdom Metazoa; phylum Arthropoda; class Arachnida; order Ixodida; family Ixodidae; genus Dermacentor; species Dermacentor silvarum. The sequence goes on from NW_023605607.1 coordinate 13,483, forward strand.
CCATATTACTACCTTTGGACATGTAAACATTGTACACAATCAAATTTGCGCTGGTGGCTACGGCCATTATCTGTATGGCAGCTCAGCCGCCATGCTGGCAGTTGCCTTTAGCGTTCGATGTGGACCTCGAAGCCATCGTAGTGCCACAAGATCACGTGATAATGCTGTAAAGTATGCAGGAGGCTTGCGCAAATCAATCGCTGCTCTTGTGAATACCCACGGAATTTATTCAAATTTCTGCAACATATTAGCTATTCAGCAGGGTAGCTGTTCTGCTGAACCAGCATTCACTGTGAATTTCTCATAAAAAAAAGGGGGCGAGAATGCATTCGTAGGCAATTACGCATTAGTAGAAATCCATAGCCGCTGAGACACCCCAGTGAGCACTGGCATATTCCGGGCTGGTGTTTCTTCATTCGACACAAATCGTTAGTTTCTTGTTTATAAGAACACCCACTGGAAACACATAGAATGTACTAGCCGTCTAACGTCCCCCTTAGCGTCACGGTATTTAACAAAAACCTGCCGCTGACATTGAACTAGTGCTTTTGCGAGTGTTTTCATGTATCTGACTCACCCGTTGCGTCTGCGTGCAGCTCAACGTAGAGTGGGTTCTTGGCCAAGCCCCCGCACATGAGCAGGCTAGACACCGAGTGACCCGTGTCAGCCAGTGCAGTCCATGATGTGGCGTGTCCCGTACTGCGAACAAACCACATTACGCAGTGAAAGAAACTGACGCTGTATTCGGACACAGTGCCCTTTAAAAGATAACGAACGCGAATTACAGGCTGCGGGATCAAATCCCGGACGCGGCGGCCGCATTACGATAGGGGTGAAATGCAAAAAACGCTCGTGTACAGCGCATTCGAGGTGCGGTAAAGATCCCCTGGTGGTCAAAATGAATAAGGAGTCCCCCACTACCGCGTGCCTTATAATGAAAACGTGACTTGGCCACGTAAGTCCCCAGAATTCAATTCAATTCAATTACATGTGGCACAGGTACCAAAGGGGCTCCTTGATAAACAAATTCCCATGGTGAAGGATATGACAGCCAAGCAGATCAGCCAGATCGGTAAATATTGGCGGGACGTACAATTCTCGAGAACTATGCTCAGTCATATTTAATAATTTGCGGCTATGTTCGAACAAATTCTATAGCTCATATAAAGCAGGAGACACTCTTCGCAGAAAGCCAGAGAAATCGGTCTGAGTTGAAGCTTGCTGTGGCCTCGTAAAGTACAATGGAAAAGGAGGAAGGGAATGCGGATGTACACGCCCATATGACCAACATGTTGAAGCTTGTCTACTGCCGCGTTTACAAAACAGGGTTATGTATTAGATCTAAAAATACCACTGTTTTTTTTATTATTCATCATGCAAGAGAGAGAGAAATAACTTTATTTTGTCCAAAATGTGGTTAGAGGAGGGGGTAGTGATTAGAAGCCTCCCCCGTCCCCCCTTTAGACGGCGGCCGGCAGCCCCTGAGCCGCGGCGGCGTCTTCAGCCATTTGGACTACTCTCGCTTGAACATCCGGGTCCGTGCTGAGCAACACGGCCTCCCATTGCTTCTCATTTCTTATTATTAAACTGGGTTGTTGTGGTTTTGAACAATTATTGTTATATTGTTTCTTTGGGCATGCCCAGATTATGTCTTGAAGATCTGCTCGGTGGTTACAATGCTTACATATGTCTGTGTATACATCTGGGTGATAGTGACTGAAGGCAATGGGGTTGGGAAAAGTGTTGGTTTGTATTAGCCGCCAAGCCACTGATTGCCACTTGTTTAATGAACAATGTGCTGCCGGATATCTAGCCCTGGCTAGTCTGTAATGATCAATGATTTCCCTAAAGGAAACCAGCCTATCTCTGCCCGACCGGCGGATTGCGAATGCGTCCATGTTGGTGTTGGTGACGTCGTCTCGGTCTGCGAAACCTCGAGCCGCGTCATGCGCATTCACGTTGCCTGGCAGGCCAGAGTGGGCTGGTGCCCAGATGATTTGTATTCCCCTAGCTTGGTCTCCGTGGAAACCAGCCTGGAGGATTTTTTGCGCCTTTGGCGAGATGCGTCCTTTAGCGTAATTTAATATGGCGGTCTTGGAATCACTTATTACAATTTTATATTTGGGAGAAGATGTCATTGCTAGTGCAATGGCGACCTCTTCGCCTACCTCTGGCGTTGTTGTTAGGATTGTGGCGGACGCAATTGCATGTCCTCGATTATTGACTACTGCCACTGCCATGGCATCTTGATGTTCGTAGTCGGCTGCGTCTACATAGAGCACATCTTTAGAATTACCAAACCTGCTTCCTAATGCTTTGGCTCTTTCTTTTCTTCGTTCTTCGTTGTGCGAAGGATGCATGTGTTTGGGTAGCGGGGGGATATATAGGTGTCTCCTAATGTCCGCAGGTATATCTGTTTTGATGTCAGTTCTGGGTTCATAGTTGATGTTCAGTGATTCCAGAATATGTCTTCCAGTTTGACTTTTGGAGAGCCTCTCCATCTGGGCAGTTCTGTGAGCTTCTATCAGTTCTTCTATGGTGTTATGGAGCCCCAGCGCTTCAAAACGTTCATTCGAAGTGGAGACCGGGATCCCCAGAGCTTGCTTGTAGGTTTTCCTGATCATGACGTTGATTCTTTTTTCTTCAGTTTTAAGGTCTAAGAATGGCGCTACGTAGACGATCCGGCTGAGAACAAAGGTTTGAATTAGTCTGATCAAGCTATTTTCTTTCATACCGTGGTGTTTGTTTGCTATGCGCGAAATAAGACGCGTTGTCTGATATGTATTGCTTTCTAACTGTCTGATGGTTTCAATATTGTAGCCGTTGTTCTGAATCCGCATACCGAGGATCTTTATACTTGTAACCAGCGGTATGGGTTGTCCTTGGTTTGCGAAGAGCTGTATATTGGGGACTTCGGTTTTCTTTTTCCCTCTTGACGTTGGCTGGTATAGCAGGAGCTCGGATTTCTGCGGGGAGCATCCCAGACCTCTCGACCCAACGTATGCTTCTACCGCATCAATCGCCTTTTGCAGTGTGTCCTGAATATGACCATCACTGCCTCCCGCTATCCATAGCGTAATATCATCGGCGTATAGGCTATGATTTAGATCTTCAATGTTATTAAGTATTTCTGGGAGGCCTATTATGGCGACATTGAAGAGAAAAGGCGAGAGGACAGAGCCTTGCGGCGTACCTCTGCTTCGCATCTCTAGTTCGTCCGACGCCACTCCTCCTATTGTTAAAATTGCTCTTCTGTCAGATAGAAAGTCTGATGTATTCGTACGTCTTACGCCCCACTCCTAATTTTTCCAGGTTTTCCAATATTGCTTCATGTTTCACATTGTCAAAGGCCTTGGTTAGGTCTAGTCCCAGTATGGCCCTGGTATCCATCTGGGAGCAGCCGTTTCCGTCTATTATTTGGTGCTTAATTCTCAGCATTATGTCTTGCGTCGATAATTTCGGGCGGAAGCCCACCATTGTGTGTGGAAAGGCTTCTCTGTTTTCCATGTATCTGTTTAATCTGTCGAGGACCACGTGTTCCATCAATTTCCCAATGCACGAGGTCAGCGAGATTGGTCTGAGGTTGTCAAGCTGTAGTTTTTTGCCTGGCTTCGGGATCATTACGATTTTTGCTGTTTTCCACTGTTTCGGAATTTTGCCTCTTTCCCAGCAGATGGTCATGTATTTTGTGAGAGCTTCAATAGACTGATCGTCCAGGTTACGAAGCATCTTGTTGGTAACTCCGTCTGGGCCCGGAGTAGATTTTGTGCGGAGGTTTTGAATGGCCCCTCGTACCTCTGCCACGGTAAAAGGACGATCATGCAAGGACTCTAGGTGAAGTTAAAGCGGCCGTAATCGTAGAGGCCGGTATTTGCCGTTCTCTCGTATTCGCGAGACTACGCGAAAGAGGTAATCTAGTTCAAAACACAATGTTTACGATTTCGAATAACGTTGTTGCGACAGATGGGTTGTTGACAGCCCCCGGTTAGCGCGACGAAGGGGCAAATGCAACGCACCACACTTGTTCGCTCCCGCTTGCACTGGGGAGGCACGCGGAATTTGATTGAACGCTTGAAATTCTGTCCATCACATGACGCTCCAGGCGTTCGTATACAACTGAGAAAAGCCGTCCACGTTTAAGAAGAATCATAAAAATTGTGCTCGCTTAAGCCGTTTACCGGCTCATGCTCGATCATGCCACAGTGCGTAGGTATCAACTGAATAATTACATGGTGGCTATTATATTGTGCATTATCAAGCTGTGTTAAACCGCAAATATGAACATCGTCAGAAAATGCTTTTACGCAATAAAAAGCGGGCTTGGCTGGCTTATCCGCAAACTTTTCTCCTCGTGTGAAGCGGCTTGTCACAGAGAAAACAGACAGCTTCCCGGATAGCGAGAAGGCTTTAAGCAGTGAAACAGTTGCGCTATATCATGAAGCGATGTATTTTGACCAGCTCAGAGAACTACGAAAGCCGCAGTTTGGCAGACAGTGTGACAAGCCCATCAATAAATACC
>NW_023605608.1:0-25340 GCF_013339745.2 Dermacentor silvarum
GAGTAAGAGCGCCGGGAATGTTTTATGATTGCATGATAAGGGTTTGTGTTTTACTGAATGCCGTGTTACAAACGATACGTCTGTCATTTATTACATAGGTATACAAACGAGCAAGGTAAATGTACCACATTGTGTAGGGGAGGAGAGAATACATAGCCTCACTTTGGTGTTGCGCTGCGAAGTCCGAGGGCGCGGGTCCGGCCGTATTTCGATGGCGGCGAGATGCAAGAACACCTGTGTACCCTGCATTAGGTGCATGTTAAAGAACCCCAGGTGGTCAAAATTAATCCGGAGTCCCCCATACGGCGTGCCTCATAATCATATCGCGGTTTTGGCACGGTATTCTGTAAGTGTCCACCTAGTAAGACGTGTCCATTCCGTCTGCTGCTGCAGTGCTGATTGTCTGGGGGCGCCTGTCTCCTTCTGACGCGCACCTCAGCCCAGCCAATCAGAACTTCAGCAGACGAAATAGACATGTCCACTAAGTGGACACGTACAGATTCTCGTCCTCGCAGGTCTGTGACGCTGTCGTCTTCAATCCTCTCCCCACCCCCCCCCACCCCCCCACCCGTATTTGAAAGTCGGTCCATCAAATGACCTGATATTCAGAGGTCTCGGTCCGGAATGTTCAGTTCCGGTAGATACTTCTTCGCTGCTCAGCATGTGTACGCGGTTTCCCCCCGATATCCTAGAGCGAGCTATCTCCATATTTCATTAGAACGTTTCTCTACTCGACACTTCTCCTAAGTGATGATGATACAAGCGTCCCCACTGGGACGTTGGCACATGCCACCAAACTCGTTCTTTTTTACCTTTCTGGTGTATCTATATAAAGCAGACTCCCGCTAATTCGACCTCGGTATTCGAATTTTACAGAGAAGCTGTATAACTCTACCTCCCAATGGGCCTGTCATGTCCGTAGGCAAACACTCGGGATGCGCGCGCCGCTTGCGCCGCTGGATTCCTTGTAGCACCAGCAGATAGCGCTCGCCTCCGCGCATCCGCGGCGGCGGCGCCGGCCGTGCGGGGGGGGGGGGGGGGGGAGGCCAGAAAGCTCGCCTTCGCGCATAGCGTTCGCCGCAAGCGTTTCCCGGTCAAGATTACGGTTGCATAAGCTGCAGTTGCCAGTAATCGGCAACTGTAGCACACGAAGCAGGGAGTGACGTAACTACACTTACGTATGTAAAATAAGAACCCGCCTAGCAAGTGATTTGTGCTGTGCTATGGCAAGGCCACGTAGAGTGAGGACTCCTTAAGAGCAGCGTACATACGAGGCGCGGCGAAAGTGTGGTTAAGTGCATTTCTCTTCTCTCTGATACACTCTCTGTAGCTGCACAACGTACGTAGCGGCGAAAGCCAAGTCGCAGGCCGTTGAAACGTCTTAGGCTAATAATTAGGTAAAGTGCATGTGAATGTCGCCATGTGAATTTCAAGCTACGTCGCCATTGGCGATCGTGCTAGTTGTCGTTTACAGCTTCGCTGTCTAACCACCTTCACAGCGTGGATTGGAGACCAAATTTATTGTTTTGCTTAATTCGAATTCACTAGAAAGTCCCGGCGAGAAACCATACATTGCTATGGGAGAAACACTCGTTTAGTTCAAACGCGATAGCATGCCTCTTCGGTTAATTCGACCCCCCCCCCCCCCTTCCCCCAGGTGCGTCCTCATGAGCCGCAGCGGTTACTAAAAGCTTGAAAACACAAGAAATTCAACAGACGGCTTAACTGTTTCCCTAGGCGTGAAGCTGTTTGATCTTTTCGCGGCCGACGCTCCTTCCGCCCGTTGAGTCATCCGTCCCGTATGTTTCTTGTCGTGTCACGCCCCGGCCCATATTGGGCAGACCGCTTGTCCGTTCAGCATGGCGTCACGTGGAAATTACACAGCGTTTTCTATCGAGGTAAAATGGCTTCTTCAGGATATTTAGAAAGGTGTCTTGAGCAGAAGTACGGCGTGAAGAAAAGCATGCGTGTGATGAACAAATTCATTCGTTCGGTGTGAACGAATGGATTCGTTTATTTTGCTGGCGTTTGTTTATTCAACCGATAATTCGACCAAATCTAGCGGTCCCGCAAGGGTCGAATTAACGAGAGTCGACTCTATTAGTTTTATACACTAAGCTAGATCATTCAAAATATAAAGTTCACTTCATAGCATGCTTTCCCTTTACGCTATAATATTCCATATGAAGCTTTAGCTCGGGCCCAACTCCCACGGGCCTATTCAAATACATGTAAAACGCATAAACGCTTATCTGAGATAACCCCTAGACCGATTTTAATGAAAATTGTTGCATTTGAGAGAAAAAGTTAAATTCTAGTGACTTTTGGAAGCGGAATTTCGATTTAGGGTCTTAATGTTTAAAAAAGAATTTTGAAAATTCGAAAAAAATAGAAGCACGAAGTTTACAAATTAATTACTCTGCATCAAGAACAACTATCGCGGTTCTGCAAACAGCATCCATTCAAAGCGATCAGATCATTCAAAGCGGACAAATTCGATGTGTCAATTCATTTCTTACATGAATTCTTTACATTGTGTAGAAGGATTTCGCAATAGCTGTATTTCCATATTGCTCAATTTATTGAGATTCATGTGTAATATATCAATTTTGTCCGCTTTAGTTAAACTATTAGATGAAATGCACAGAATTGTGATATAACTTTTCATTGCTGAGTTAGAGTTGTAAACCTGATAGTTTTGTTTTCTGAAAATTTGCGATGTTTGTCAATTTTGTATAAAAAATTTACGACCTAATTAAAAATTCGAAACCAACAGTCACCAGATTTTAAGCTTCTCTTTTAAATGCAACAAACCTCGTCAAATTTGGTGCAGTACATGGTTGCAGGGAAGAACGAATCCTCCTTTTACATGTATTTAGATAGGAGCACCCGAGCTAAACCTTCCTCTTAATAGTCTGCATGGATCGTAGATTCATTGACGTTTCCACAACTATCTCAAGGCACACAGTGCAGGCTACTCCCACATTTATCGCGGAGTGGATGCAGTAGTATTCCACGAGAACATGCTCAATTGTTTCTGCACTATATTTCCACCACTGTATGCACGAATCTGAAAATTTTTATAGCTTCGAAACCACCCCAATGCTTCAAACAGTAGGACACTGTACCCTTTCAATTTTCATTAAACCTTTCCGATTCAATTCGTCGCTGTTCGATGGTACCATGGCTGACTTCCTCCAGCCCAGTTTCTCCATCCATGACTGTCCACTACGTTAGCTAAATACTTCCTGGTTGGTTTCCTATATAAGCAGATGTTCTTTTTTATTCTCCGCTGTCCGTCAAGGTTTTCTTTTATTGCGATAGCAATTATATGGACACTTCAACCGGATTTCTGCTGTCGGCGTCGCCGTCGCCGTGAGGTTCCGTATAGATAAAATCTTCGCCGCGCGCCGTATGCCCGAGCACGCTTCCACGGAGAGCGAACACACTCAATCTCCCACGCGCAAGCAAGGAAGCTGGTAGCGAGCGCCGGAGGGAGCGGGGGGGGGGGGGGGCGCACTTCTACTCTGCCAACAACCGCGCTCGTCGCTCGCCCGCACCGTCTCTTATCTCCACACGGCTCTGACCTTCGTATGCGCTGTGCATTCGCCGCTCAGTTTCCGTTGAAGCGATAGACCGCACGTACCTTCGCCCGCTGCGGCGTATGCGCTTGCTGCCAGCGTTTTGACAGTCGTTGTCTGCAGTCATTCAGTGTGATGTATTCATGTTTGTGCGCGCTCACACCACGCTTGTTCATTCAGTTAGTAATAGTCGGGCCACATTTTCCAACGCACGCTACACATGCAATGCTGCCCGGATCGGCAGCGCAGCGCCACAGGTGTGTCCCTTCGCACGCGCTGCCCACGGGAAGCGCTTCTCATCAACACCACCGTTTCACACGCGCCTTCTCGTGGTCATCGAGTCTCTCTTCATGTCGGTCTACTTACGCCGCAGCACACCTGCTTACTTAATCAGCTCATGTTTACTACAATTCATATTGCTACCAAAGCCGCCGCTCACCTTACTTCGTATGACATTGCTGTGTTGCTATCGCATTTATTGCTTCGCCCTTAGGGCGAAACTGTGACATTTTTTTCTTTAATACAGGTTACTTAGCCGCCCATCTATTTTTTGTTCATATCGTTCCTCAGTCGTCACGGCTATTTTCGAATGACAATTTGCTCCGAGCCTCCCGCATTTCGCACAAGACTCAAGCGAAGTCCCTAGAATAAATTTAGGCTCAAGTGGATGGCGGCATCACCCCTAGGCTGAAGTGGTCAGTGCATTTCAGCAACACACCATGGCGATTCCCGAGCAAACATTTTGTAATCGGCTGCCGTCGCCGTCGACGCATGCACTGGAGTGAAGGCGACTTTATAGGAATCACCGATGAGCGTTATAACAGTGCAGTGTATTCGTCAGTCGAGGAGGGGCTTTGAGCCGAAACCTGTTTGCACATATGGAGGGGGGTCGTTTCGTAACACGCATATTTTCTTTTTTGTAACTTGCGAGTGCGGCTACCGCGCATAGTTCCATGTACCCCGTTCCATGTAAAGTCCCTATATAAGAAAAGTACCGCCATCTACTCTTTCCTCCGCCGCCTCCTCTCCTAAAGCGCTTGCTTTTTTTCTTTACTTTTTGCTTGCGAAAGCCAAGTCGACGGTGGCGCACCTAGAAAGTCTACGTTAGAGTGTCTAGTCTACGTTGAAGCTTTCAGGCCGGCCGGCGCGAGCGGCGCAGCGTGGCGCCAGCGGTCGAGCGCTGTATCTACTAGCAATTAGAGTAGAGTGTACTATAGACAAATTGGAGCGTTGCGGCCGGGCGCGCGCCGCCGCCGCCGCCGGCAACTGCGGCTGCGCAGAGGACTTTCAACATGGCTCTGAGGCGGAAAAAAACAAAATATAAAGAAGTGAAAAGCGTGCGCTATCATCGTCCAATCGGAGATACAGGAGAGAGAGAAGCGGCGTTGACCAAAAGAAGGCGGTATTTTCTTATATAGGGATTTTAGTTCCATGTGCTTGTGTAGAAGCGCTGCTAAAAATCTACCGTGCGCTGTGAAAACTGTTCTACCGTGACACGGTGACATGATAAAGGTCGATTTTGTTGTCGATCGTAACTGCGGGGCGTAGCTGAACGGTTGGGCAACCGTGTATGGTCCCCAAGATTCAACGCGCAGGTGGGCCTCGGAAGAAAGTAGAGGCGGCGTCTGTTCTGTCGTGGAGGAAATAAATACTAGGAGGGAGCGTCACGTGAGAATCTCGAAGCCTAGCAATAAAAAAGATACAAAGGAAAGGCTCGTGGGAATAGACCCTCACCGCGTGATATGCAAGCGGTAATTTCTAGCCGTCGAGCGCGCGGTGAGTACAGGAGCTTCGAAGAACAGATTGATGGGCTGGTTGGTATTGCATTACGTTATGTGTATGACGCGCAAACGAGGCGCTAAAGACGACAGTGTATAGACGAACACATGTCGCCCGTCTGAGCCACACATCAGGTGAGTACGGGAGAGAGGAGCACGGAGAGTGTGTGGCGAGAGTCGATCATAAAGAGTGTTACCTCGAACCATGTATTGAAAGGTTGGGAAAGCATGGAGGGCCTGCTTCTTAAGAGTTAGTAACGTGCAGATAGGCCCCCAGGAGGATGGGCGGCGTCAGACACAGCTTGCACAGGCTATCTATAGTCACCTAACGTCGGGCTCCATCCTAGTTTCCTAGTTTTTTATCCTTCCTCCGTGGCGTCAGATGTATCCTTACTCCACGTATGGTAGCCTCCGATGTTGCCACGTGGTACGCCGTTATAGTTTCGTTTATTACGGGCAAAAACGACATGGGTTACAACCCGGCCCTAGGAGAGTTTCGGTTTTTGCGTACTCAAGGCACGAGTATCCCCTGCAGCTATAGGCCGGCTCTCTAATAATCCAGGCCAAGATGCGCTGTGCGAGATCTGAGCTTATTCGCCAAGGGCATTGAGAAGCAACTTAATGTCGCAGTCTCGCATACTCACGGCCTACATGTCTAGCTCTTGAGCGTTCGTACGCAGAAGTTTTTGGCCGGCCGTGATCATGCAGGTGGTGGGCATCTGGCTCGGCTGCTTCTTCATCATCTTCCTGGTGGTGGGCATCCCGAACTACATCCAGAAGAAAATGCGCGAGGCGCAGGAGAACAACGAACGGATGTCGGCGCTCGAGGGAATAGAGCGGCGGCTCTCCACGGGCGAGCTCCGGAGTTCCGAGTGACGCCCCACCCCGTTGGCGGCGCTGGCCGGGGTCGCATCGACGTCGACGACGCGCGACCCAACAGCAACGATCCAGCCGCCGCGATCGGGCCCCCACGCCAAGGAAGCAGAAACTGCCACCACTGTGCGATACCGCACCACCTACATCGGCAGTGTCGGTTGGACTCTTGACCGTGTCCGAGACCCAGACGTCAGCGACATGACGATACTTATACTATACGTGAAGTTCACGCCGCCGAGGATCGCACGTATGTGCTATGGTGACGCATAAAGGCCGATGTGCTCCACCGCGCGCCAAGTCGCGTAGCCGTACCCACGAGTTCAAATGAATGCGCTCACAATAAATTAAAAGAGAAAGAGAGAGCGAGATGCAGGCCGCGGCGAAAAAGCTTTAGCTGGTGGGCTCCTATTAAATACATGGGAAAGGAGAAATCATTTTTCTCGGCGACCACTACACCAAATTTGATGAGGTGTGTTGCATTTAAAAGAAAAGGTTATATTCTAGTGACTGTTCGAAGCGGATTTTTTATTTAGGCTGTCAATTTTTTTAAATAAAAATTGCACATCGCAAATTTTAGAAAACGAGACTATCGAATTTACAACTCTAACTCAGCAATGTAAAATGATATCACAGTTCTGCAAATTGCACCTAATAATACATCTAAAGCAAACAACAATGATGTATTATACATGGCTCTTAAGTGCGCCACTAATATGTGAGTAGGATTTTCTACAAAACCCTTGTGAACATTGTAACAAATTCACGTAAGATATAAATTAAAGTATCAAATTTGTCCGCTTTGGATGTTCTAAGGGATGTAGTTTACAGAACATCGATATTTGTCTTTCATGCAGTTACAGATTTGTAAACTTCGTACTTTTTTCAAAATTACCAATTTTCGGCAATTTTTTGTAAAACATTAGGGCCCTAAATTAGAATTTTGCTTCCAACAGTCACTAGAATTTAACTTTCTCTCTCAAATGCAACAAATTTCTTAGTGTACATCTAGTCTATATATTAGTCTATATATTTCTTAGTCTACATGCTTTACAAAACTTTATTAGTCTACATTTAAGTACATTTCTAGGCAAATAGAAGTGCTATATACCATGTATTTTTTTTATATTTCTTTTTACTTAAGACATCGATAGCAAATGCGGTTCTCACGTCAGCACTTATAAATCTAGCTCACCATTACGAAAACATTTTTGGCAGTCACAATATATATATATATATATATATATATATATATATATATAGGAGGGACATCAAACTGTGCAATCACACAAAACTAACGAGATTTGAAGAATCCTGGGAACATAATGATGAAATAACAAAAAGCTGGAAGGCGATTCTGCAGCCTCTAGTTGACATCGATGAAAGACAACCATGAATCTGAGAAGCGGGTCGAGCTGGAATCAGCCAAGCTGTCGAGTTCATGTAAACGCTAGCCGCTCGGGGTGAACGAGCGTCGAGTCGGTCTGAGTCAACCCGACTGCATAGGGTAATAGGTTGACCCAGCCTGACCTGTTTGCAGCGCAATGCGGACGAGTCGGCCAAGCCAGCGCCGAGATTACGCGGGACCACTGAGACACCATCGCTTTATGCGCTGGCAGCGGGATTCGTATCAGGACAAGGCAAAGCTGTGCAGTGCGACCTCATCGTAACAATTAGAGCCATTAAATAGAGCTGCTGCAGAGACAGCTGCGAGAACCGGAAGCCCAGTTCGAACGCCGGGGCCTATGACCCGTCAGTTAAGCGAGCTCGCGTGTAAACGCAGTCGCGTCGGACCTCGGTCAGCCCGATTGCCGATTCGACCCGCCCGCTCCGGGTTCACGCAAACGTAGCCAATGTCTTCCAGAGCGAGTTGGGGGTGAGAATGGGATGTGCGAACTATAGAATTTATTCTGAGTCCCGCAGACACGTCTCAAACGACGTCGTCTCAACGACAAGGTCTTAATGGCCGGTGAATCACGAGACAAGTTTTTATCGTGTAAAGGACAGCTTCTATTCTAACTGGTGTCAGCGAATCAAATGCGTTTCTCTTGCCATTGCTGAAATGAAAGAGTGCGTCAGATACAGAAAACTTGAGAGCCCGAAGGCTCACATAGGCGTCTTTGGTTGCCATTTGCCAATTCCAAGATCTGCGATTGCTTCCTTCCAGTGCAGAGCTTGACTCCAGAATACCGAAGCCACCCTCCATATTAATTACCAAGGTTCAATGCACTACCTGAAGCATTTAATTGTTCCTTCGAGCACTTGGTCCTCCCCCCCCCCTCCCCCAGCGTTAGACAAAAGAAGAAAATACTACACATGCAATTCGAGCGTTCTTATGATAGACATGAAACAAGTACCTTCAGTTTAGGTTTCACAGACACTGGGTATGATTACAAGCTTTTATATATATATTTTCTAAGAGAGACCGTAGAAATATAATTCTAGCTGCAAAATATTCTCCAATGAATTGGACATAGACAAAAACAAAAATCGACCTTCTTGAAAAAAAAAAGCGTTTTCAATTTGCCCATCATACAAACTAACTACGAGTAAAGCAGAACGTAGGCGGAGCGCTCGGCAGCCTCACAATATAGGGCCATACCACGCGAAACATCCCAGACTTCCAAAACGACCATCGTCAATTCCTATGAAAAAAAAAAAAAAAAAAAAAAAAAAAAAAAAAAAATTGGGCTAGTCGGCGATCGCGTGCATGAGGTTCTTCCAGATATTTTTCTCGAAAAAAAAATTTGGGGTAAGTGAGCGCTCTTTAAGTTTCCGCAAAGAAGCAAAAGTTCGTTGTATGTAATTTTTTTTAAATGAAGTGTAAAACTAGGTGCACTATCGAATCTTATTTCAGAATAATCCACTGGCATTGTTTTTTTAATGGCGTCGTAAGTGAACACGCGTAAGACTTTTTTGCGTTTTATTGGCTCAGTAAAAAATCAAATAGGATTGCGCGTTTTCAGACATTTGTTGCATGAACACCGTTAAGGTTTCAGCCCCATTAAATTAAATAAATAAATATATATATATATATATATATATATATATATATATATATATATATATATATATATATGGTCCACGCCGCGCGCGACCACCCGGCGGCTGTATCTTGAAAGTCCGCCTTGCGCTGTGTCTTCGCGTTAGTTCGCGTTGATGCGAGCGGCAGCCGACCGAAGGTCACTTCGCTCGCTGCTGCGGCCGCGCTACTCACTCCAGCGTTTTGACAGCGAGTTTCCGTGGTCATCGAGTGCGATGCGATCATGTTTGCTTGCACGCGCGTGGCACCATACTTGTTAATTTAGTTAATATGCCTATGTTTGCAAGTTTACACGGCCGATAAAAGTACTAGCATGCTCACCTAACGGGCGAAACTGCGACATTTTTTTTTTCTTTTTGTCTGGCACGCATATGCACTCTGGCTCTTTGCCACGCGAACCTCTGCTGTGTCGCTTGATGTCAGTATAAATACGTCGTATACGGTACTTTCGTCTGTTCACTGTAATTTTTGGGGTTCGGGACGGCCGGCAGGCAGGCGAACCTCGACGTGACAGTTTCGCAGCAGCAGTTAGTGGCTAACTTTGCCTCATTCTAACGGACGCGGAGGCAGAAGAATCGCACGGTAATTTATTCTCTGTTGTTTCACACCAGAACAAAAACGGCGCTTGACCCCGGCCCACGGACGGTCGCAGCGGATTATATATTCTGCAAAACGGAAATTTCTTCACATAAACGCCACGGTTGGCGCTAAGTGTTGATGATTCAGACTCTTGCATAACTGGTAACTGCTGATCGGCGATACTCATAAAATGATTTAGCGACGTGCACAATATCTCGCGTCTGATAATACGACGGCCTCGAAGCAGTGATGGTTTAATTTAATCAAACAAATGTATCATCGTAAAATATAGTTGCGGAGGCCTTAACAGCGTAAACGGCTAACTTACTGTCATTTATTACCGCGCATAAAACAGCACGCGCCCACATATCAGGCATCCAGAGTTTGCAAGCACGCTAAGGATTCAGTGGTAGCCCGCACGTGTTCTGCACTGAAGACAATTCGGCAGTGCCTACCGGCGAAATCGGTTCCGGGCTTCAAAAATTTTTTTTCTCAAACAAAATTAACTCGAATAAACATTTGTCACAAGCTAAGAGGTTGGCGCGTATAATGAATTATCTGACATATTTTTATCCGGAGGGCCTTAACGCTTAATTTAGATCTGAATCACATCAAAAAGTCATTTTTTTGCCCAACAATTGGAAGTAATTTTCTTAAAAAATAGTTTATTTTAATATGTTTTTTTCTTTTGCAGACTATATAGCAACAGGCAAAAGCAGTAAAAAAATTATTCTGGCTGAAATAATGTTATGCAAAAAATGTGAGAAAACGCACTAATGTTCGCTTTGTTGAGCCATCTAAACACGCAGAATTCTTGCGTGTTTTCGCTTATGATGTCGCATGAAAGAACAATGTCAGTGAAATATTCTAACACTTGTTATTGTAACTAGTTTTACACTTGATTTTAAAATGTTTACTTTCAACCTACATTTGCTCCTTTGCGTAAACTTCAATGAGCACTTACGTCATCACTATTTTTCTTTTAGAAAAATACCTTGGCGAAGCCTCATTCCCGCAACGTCAACTAGACCAATTTTTTTTTTTTTTTTTCAAAAGATTCGGTGATGGTTTCTTTTTCGGTCTGGGCCTGCAAGGACAATTTCCTCCTGGAAAAATGCGCATCTCTCAAAGAAGTACACAGCAGAACTTCCACTTTTTCTGTTTAAAAATATTTTATGTAACAAATAACTGTACAGCAGGCACATGTGTAGGCACAGAGGATAATGTCAGTTCACAATGTCTTAAATGCCATGTTCATGGTTTACGCAAATTTTCACATTCTTGATTTCTTTTTCAAAGCGTTTGCAAATGTTCATTACTTTACAAGCTGCTGAACAAGACGGAAGCCTACAAAGCACTATAGAACCAGGATTTCTTATTTCCTATAATGGCTAGTTGTCTTGCACCTACGGCAAACAGCATTGGTAAAAGTTTTCCAAGCACTGAATCCGATGAATTTTGTTGCAGCTAGCGTATCTGCCCTCAAATCGAACGCTTTTGCTCTATAGTCGAACCTCGCTAGAAGTAACACGAATACAACAAATTATCGGATATAACGAAAAAATTTTGGTTACGCTTTATTTCAATGGAATATTCTCCTGCTAACGAAATAGAAAATGATCCAGCACGGTATCAGTTGCAGCAAAGCAAAATTTTGTTTGCGCGTGCCTCAAAATATTATGGTAGCAAAAATATCAAATACAGCCAGACTAATTTTTCAGGTGCCCGATTTTCGGGGACCTGCACGATGACCGGTGCAGGAATCATGTGGCGATACCGCCAATCACTGGCAATAATCGAAATTGTATAACGGCTATAACTAGGGATACTACCTTTGGCACGGAGAAAAGGGAGAAGCGGTAGGGGTGGGGAGTGAGGTGTTTTATGTTTGTGAAAAGTAATGCATGCAAATTAAAAAAAATGATAACTAAATAGCGCGGCGATATGCTTAGTACAAAATTAGCACGACTAGACTTTTATTCGTAGCATTCACGAAAGGCTTGGTATACTTTTGAAATCTCCCCGCTATTCTTGCCAAAAATTTATTCGTAAGCAACATATTGGCCTATGAAGGACAACCAAGGAATACTGAGGAGTAAAATGACAATATATGGTTTCTTTAAAGGCAACAATTTTATGGTTAAATTTTACGAATGGTACGATTCATCTTCTGTGTCAACTGAGGGAAAACCATGAAACCGGCAAATGACATGCCTTTGCGAGGGTCGAACCGCCATCCGGCACCTTGAAGAAAAACCGGCTGTACCGGCGCAAAACCGGCCAGGTGGCAACCTTAGCAACAACCGAGCCACAACGCCGCACGCTATTTCCGCCATGAACCGAGCGTGCGATGCCGCAGATAGCGGTCATGAAAAAAGTTCCCGCCATGTCGACTGGCACGAAATCGCAACTTTAGCTGCCAACTCCGGACGAAGCGGCGCTGGTACGGCTAAGCAGTAGAAGCGCCGCTTCGGTTAGCACGGTAACGTACTCGGTTAGCAACACTGCACTGTCTTGACAAAGGCCATCTTTCGTCTTTGACTTCTACCATATGCTCACACCTTCTTCTAGGAAAAGAGAGTAGCTTCAGACATCACAATGTGTTGCTGTGAACTGAGGATACAGCAGTCGCACAACAAGTTTGTTTCGTGGGAAGGAGACCACCTGGGAATGCAAAGTGATCATGGCTACTTACTGCAACGAAATATTACACAAGTCGCTCAAGTAGTGCCCCCAAGCTAATGGCCTAAACGCGCATGCACATCCAAAATTTGCCGTTTCAAGTTGCTCTTACCAAGTATTTCACATTTTTGCTACCAGAATACGTGCCTGAGCTGCGAGCAAACAAACACTTGCATTGCTGCAACCGATATAACCTCGGGTCTTGCATTTTAAGTTCTGTTGTAGCAGTAGAATACTGAAATAAAGCATGGGCGACCAACTGTTAGATTTACTCCATTATGTTGCCGTTATATCACGTTTCGTTACCACTACATCCCAGCATGCCTCAACGACATCCTGGGTGGGCCCCTCCCACAGCTGAATTTTGTAGGTGTCATGCATGTTAAAAGCATCACAGCTTAAAGTTAGATATATTGCTCCTAAAATCAATTAGTCTGGGAGTGCAGAAATGGTGACACATATTGATAATGTTAAACATCGGTAACGGCACTTGCAGCAGTCCCTTGTGTTATTGGTTACATGATCATTCACATAAATATCCAACAAAAAAGGAAAATGTACACTGATGTCATAAAGCTTCACAATAGTGCATCCGAAATACTTAACAGAAGATAAAATTTAACAAACAGCAACAGTAAAAATACACCTACAGAATCATACAAATATTTACATATTTGTATACATAGGACAGAGTAAGATACCATGCTGGTTTGCAGGCCTCTGTGTGAGACAAGTTTCAGCACTATTTACACAGCTCTCACTGTAAGGCACTTAAAGTAGATTACACATGACAGCAACATGTGCTCCTATCTACACAGTAGAATCCCGCTGTTACGTTTTTCACGGGACCGTAAAAAAAAAGAAAACGTACGAGCCGGGAAACGCAAGAGCCGGGAAACGCAAGAGCGGGAAACAGGAAAACTTTAGAAATGGGAGTAGTGTTGAACTGCACACAATATCATTTTAATTCTTACGTGTGAAAAAAAGTCGTAGTTTCGCCCGACAGCCGAAGTATCGATTGCGATAGTAAATTAGTAGACAGCTATACAAAGTAAAGCCTAGACCACACGCACGCTTTCGGAAGCGCATAAGCTCGCGTCTACGCGCCTTGCGCCTGCCGCGCCTAGCGAGGAATGGCGGTTTGTATCCACAAATACGCGCGACAGCGCGCGCTCACTGGCCTCACTCGTTGACCCCTTGGCAGACGCCACTTCGTATTTCGTTGTTGACAGTACTTCAAAATGCTTCGATCTATAAACGTAATTGTTATATTTTTGGAGCTGTCAGATCCGCACAAAAAGTGAAGAAAAAAGCACTTTCTTGCATGTATAAATCTGCTTGAGAGTTGAATGTACCGCGCCGTCGCTGCGTAGCCAGGCGCGTCGACGCGAGGCAGCTCACGCGCGCGATAACTGCGAGGAGCTGATCACCGAGATCGCGCCGCGTTTCGACGCGTACGAGCCGTGTCGCACCGTCTGCGCATGCGTGGGCGCGCGGACGCGAGCTCGCGCGCGTTTGCAAGCGTACGTGTGGTCTGGGCTTAATAGTAGTTTTATCGTCCGTATAAACTTGTAAACATTCGCTTATTAACTAATTCACAAGCATGGTGTCAGCGCCTACAGGCAAACATGAACTCATCACACTCGATGAGCGCGGACACGCGCTGTCAAACGCTAGCGTGAGGAATTTAAGCGCCGCTGCAGAAGCGAGCGAAGTGACCTTCGTGCTGTTGTCTATCGCTTCAACGCAAACTGAGCGCCGAGAACACACAGCACGCACAAAGCTACGAGCCGCCGACGCACCTACACTGCGTAGACACTGCCCCCACGCAGATCGCTTTCAAGATACGGCCCGCGCGCCGCCGCGCAGTGCGATGCCAGAGCACAACGCTGCCCGCTATCCCTCCCCCCTCGCTCCCTCGCCGGTGTCTTGAGCGCAACGGAAGAAGGCGCACTTCCTCCCTGCTTTTCTTTCTTTCGCGCGCGAGACGCGGTCGTCGGCTCCCCTCGCACGCGTTCACTCGCATATACAGCATCGACGGCGTTATCGCCCTTGGGCTTTATACGGAACATCTATGAGCCAAAACCAATTTTAGGGCCGCAACGCGTCATAGACACCATCTTTAGATAGCAAATGCGGATCTCAAGGGCCATACTTTTGCTGGCGGAAACCGAAAATACGTAATAAGTGTCGCCCCCGGCACTTTGGGCGGCCAATGCCATCGTCAAGCAACCAAGCCAAGCGACATGAAAAGTCAAAATGGCCGCTCGGGCCGGCGCGGTGTGGCAGTTCGCAACGTATGATGCGGGAACGGTCCCACAGTTGCGACGTAACAGCGGGGTTACCAATGCATTGGGTTCTATGGGTGCTGTGCCGGGGCCGGTCGAAAACGACGTAACAGCCGGGAAAACGCAGCACCCGGGAACGTAACAGCGGGGTTTTACTTGCACAGCTGTCAACATTTTCATTACTATGTCAATGTTAACAAAATATGTAACACAAGCACTTGCATATCACCAGGCAAGTTGACAGTCTCTATCATTCTGTCATGAGACAGACTGCTGCAATGCATAAAGCCTTACAGCAATTAAGACGTTCAATAATTTTATGCCAAATGTTGGTCACCACTATTGTTGTTTATGGCTTTACATATCTGATTCAAAAGAAAAAAAAAGGCTTATGATACCCAGCTGCATCAATGAAAATATACTGTCAAATGTCAATGTGTTTGACTATCAAAAACAAATTTTGCCTTTTAGACATGCTGCAGTAATGCACACACTTTTGTAGAAACTGTAATCAAGCTTTCTATAAACCTCAGGCTGCAGTGAAATTTATGGCTAGACTGCTTTTACCAGTACTCTTGTTCTTGCTTCAACATAACTTGTTTGTATTAATTTTGATTATTAAAAAGTTAAATTATGCTGTCACTGCTTTACAGCGAATTGTTTGCGCCACACGGTTATGAGTAGGCCATATATGAGAACTCATGCACATACAGTATGGTTCACTCTCAAAGGAAACACCTAAAGAGTAATAAGTGAACAGTTACAAATGTTCAACTTTATCAGAAAAGAGAGCCTCGTATGAAGCACCACTCAGACATCTGTTAATATGAGTACAGCATGCATGCCTTCACGTCACATCTCAGCTGAAATTGACAACCAAGTTTGAAGTGGATGTTACCTTTAAGAGTGGACCATGGTGCACACAGGCACATTGATGAAGTACAACTTAACAATAGTTTTTCCCCGACTGTGAATTCCAAAACTTTCACATTCAGAATTTAGCAACAGGTCTGCCCTGTATGTGACTGTATACTGTAAATGACAGTTTGTGAAGTCAACACCACTCAAAGGGAATAAAGCAAATACTTTATAAAGGACACATTGAACAAAGCAAGTCTACTGACACCCAAGCAGAACTTTGAAACTTGCATCTACTTTGGAGCGAAGCTCTTAGGCATCCGTTCCTGCGTTTAGTGTCGGCATCCCTCAACGTAACGGAGCAAATGAGCACAGCGAAGGATGAAAGAGCGAATGTGGAATGAAGCGAGAGATGAAAGACAGCGAGAGCGACGAGGAAAGCAGAGGAGGAGGAGAGTATGGCAAAAGGGTGAGGCGTGGGCTTCGGACCCACTGTGCATGCGTTACTTCGCCTGTGCGGCTGCCGCTAGAGAATGCGCGCCACACGTTCACACTCTCTTTCTGAACAATGGGCGACGCAACCGGTGGAAATGCTTCATCTGCCGCTGCTGCTAAATGAACTGCTTGAGCAGAGGCTCAACGCCACCGCCGAGAGGGCCCTGTTGTTCAGAATCAAATTCCTTGCCACAATAAATTGCGAATTCAAAACACCTAAACAGCTGCACTCAAAATTCACGTTGGGGAGTATCATAATCATAGGTGAATTTTTTTGATGAATCATTTCTGATGGTGGATTATTGTGAACCAGCCAGATGGCTCATCTTAATCTGTTCAAACATGGAACTGAAGTGGCTCATTGTTTGCATATGTTGCTGCTGGGTCCAACATTAGTGCTTGGGTTTTGATGTATTGTAAGAACTGCCATATGATAGAATAACAGGTACACAAAGTATTTAAGGACATAATGACAACTTCCCAAATAGCAACAATATTCCAAACAAGAATCAATATATTAGTTAAAAATTTTACATTGTTTCTTATACTGCTGTTTTCCAAGACAGTTGAACAAAACCATCCTCAGCCTAAACTACTGAGTGAATTCAACTTCAATAATGGCTGCATGCTTGGATCAGATGTCTGTCCGTGTTGATGTTTGGCAGTGCTTCCACAATACTAGTTGCCCTTGGAGTGATTTTTAGCATTGTGTGGCTGTCAAGTCTCTTCCTTGGCAATGCCCGCCATACATAGCAGTGTAACAGGTTTATGTTCAGACCTAGGACACCACATTCAAGGCACCTGAACACTGGCAGTGCTTATTTCTCTTCGTTTAAGATTATAATTGGAAACAAACTGTTCTCTCAGCCAAAAAGAAAGGATTTGGCAACATTCAACAAAGTGGCAATCACCGTTGTTTGCGATTGAGGCAACATATGGCTTCATTTCCTGTGTCAGAGTGAAAGCCGATACCATAATATAAATGTGCTAAATAGGTAACAAAGGGGTTGGTGAAGGCAAAGTGCCTAGACAAATAGAATGTGTTATTAAAGGGGTTGAGACACCAAATTTTCAGGCTATAAGAAGCCTTTTGTAGGCTCCCTCTGTATGCAAGGACGTTCAACACGAAGTGTTGGACACAGCAAAAATTTTAAATATATTTTAATTCGCTTTCAAAGAGTGCCCAAATGCTCGTTCTCGCGATCGACACCCATCGCTAGCGCGATTGACACCGACGTCACTCTGTCGGAAGTGTAACGAAAGTTTTAGTGACGTCATACCACATAACATTAGAGTGACGTACAATGAGCGGTGACCCACAGCACAGGCAAGCCTAGGGAGCCTCGAGTCTAGAATGAAGTGAGCCGCATCGGACGCAGACGTAGAGTCGGAATCGGAGCTGCCACAGTTAGTCACGACAACTGTCGGCGTAGTTTTGTTTGCCTGCGCTGGTACAGAACGTGTGTGCGAGAGCAGACGATGCAGCAGTGCGTGCATCACAGTTTTGTGAGCCCACGTCACCAAGCATTCTGGACAGTGATGTCACTGTCCAACTCGGCGCTCAGAAACCGAAACCGAAAATCGTTCACATAAATAATGCGATATTAAATTATTTACGGAGAATATATGAATCTTCGAGCATGTATCATGCTTCCTGGAGCAATGAGAAACGTTTGAAACAAAGCACGCGCAAGCCACAAATTTGATGTCTCAACCCCTTTAATGTATATGGCAATTCGAAGCCGTGTCCTCAAAAACCTTGTGCAACTGGTATGTCTGACACCTACTACGGTGCCCCTTATAACCTGTTGCACAGCCTTGCAACACATTTCAATCATTCAGCATCAACTTTGATCCATATCTTAATTCCGTTTTGGTTTTGCTGCACATCTGTACAAAAAAGGCATCTGACTAAAAAGAGGAGGAGAAAGCAAAATATGATATAGTACCACACTTGTACTGAAGCACTGTGAAATAGATGTGGCATTCATGTTTTTCATGCAAGCATCCATGTAAACAGCATTACAGTTGGTGTACCAACAGCACTTCAAGATACACTAGACTCCAAAGATGAATTATGTGAAGCTTAATAGTTCAGATGAACATATCGCAAAATAGTAAAAGGCACCTGGCCACTAGGCTGGCATTTACTTCCTTGTGACAGTGTGCATCTCTGCTTAGTATCCCATAGATTCAGTGTAAATCTGTTAAGCTGAACTTTCCAAGGCTCCTTCACATGTCTTAAGCTTACTGTAGATATAGCAACTTTATTTTCTGTTGTGACTGATTTAGTTTTTGCAAACAATAACACTAGTTCAACACACAAAAACAATCAGCTGTGGTTGGTGTGAGGCCTGTGGTCCTTATACTTGACAAATGGTAAATATACATCAAAACCAAAGGAAATGAGGTTGTCAAAGAAGACACGATACCTTAGAGGAAGCACATAAAAGTTGAGAAACTGTGCAGGTGGCCAAACTATCCATTCAACCTTATAGATGGTACCACCTTTAAACCAGAGCTCACGGCTCAGTTCAGCACAGCTGGAACGCTCTAGTAAACCCACCGTGCCAAAGTAAACAACCAGATTGATGGGTGAAAACACGACTTGGTCATAGAGCACCTTCAGCAAAACAGTGCGCACAGATCGCCCCAGCATCCATCGGTCGAGTAAGACATACCTGCAGACAAAGCAGTACAAGCAAAAAGCTCATCGCTGATGTACTCATGAGTTTATGTTTGTAATGACTACGCTACGCTAAATTCTACGCTAAATGCATGCCGTGTCCACCTGCTGATACATTTTTACAGTGGCGCACCGACGGGGGGGGATTCGGGGGTTGTAACCCCCCCCTGAGGCCGACTTAACCCCCCCTATTGTTTAACCCCTTTTCTTTCCTTACGCATTTGAGTACTGCAACTGAGATGTAAGACGCGCAATCGTCTGCACACTCGCAAAAAGCGAATTTTTTTTTACAATTTCCCGTTAAGAAATCGAAATTAGTGCTGTTTAGATGGTATCGGCAAACTGTCAACCCCCCCCCCCCCCCCCCCCCCCCCCTGGCAGTGATCCTGGGTGCGCTACTGCATTTTTATAACTATCCTATTTTTTTTTTTTCTTTGCAGAGACATGTGTGTCACTTTTTTTGTCAGAATCATTCTTTTTTTATATTGCAAACACTTGACTCCACTTTCAAAATTAAGCAGTGTGCTGAGCATGTCCCGCTACACAAACACATTGGATGATCATACTGGATGAAGTGAAGGTGTACACTAAACAATGCAAGAGCTGATTTAAGGCATCTGCAAGGCTAGCGACTTGGAGGAACACAGAATAAATACCAACATCTTGTTACAACTGTTGACACGAACACTCGGCATAAGTTGTACGCAAAAGAAAAAAAAAAAAAAAAAAGAAGCATCTTATCACCTTCCATTCGACCCTGGTAGAACTTTACTCCAATTCATTCAATACGCTGACAAAACAGAGAAGTTTGGGGCAAGTCAGTTCTCACCAATAGTGACACACCATGCCGGTAGTCAGACCAGCTGCTGCCATATGCGATGTCCGCACTGAATTGATGGCAACCTGGTGGCCGGACATAACTTCGTAGTGCTGCTGGACGAGGTCACCGATAATGCCCATGACTGTTGATATCGTGGCGTTGGTAGCCACCAAGTGGCGGCCGAAGAGCACATGACGGAATTTTCTGAAGAAGTGCACGGCTCCATGTGTCATTGGATGCAGTGGTCGAAACCACACCTTTTGCACTATATTCTAATGCTGCAACAAAAAGTAACTTTTTTTTATATGGGTCTACGCATACCTTCATACGCACGTCCATAAATCGACGAAATTATAGTTTTTATTATTATTGTTGTTCTTGCTATGTTGTACTTCATTTGTATAGTTGCACAGTTTACGCTTTTCTGCATCCCTACTTCTGTGTATGCCTCCCTTACGCTCTAACCAAAGTCTGTAAGGTACGCTAAATAAATAAACAAATAAACAAACAGCGCCTGATTTTGCCTTCTACTAGCGTTTGTCGAAGTTTATATGCCCGGTAAACTGGAAACTTCGTTACAGTGGTAGAGCGTACACTCTAACAGTGGTGCTGTACATTGGTATGGTGGCTACCATAACATTGGGTCTACAACTAAAATTAACAGAAGGCGCACCGCTTGTCACGAGCTGTAATTATTCGTAAGTTCGCAGCGCCATCCCCGTGAGAAATTGCCGCAATTAAAGCACGCTTATTTGTACTCCCTGAAGTAAAACAGCAACCGCAAGTGAACAAACTGCACGACTGGCTTGCTAAAATGCGGAACATTGTTTTCTTCAGTTTCGTAAACGTGACAGCTGTGTAAACATCTGAATTCTCAGAGGGCATGGCAAACGAAACAACTCCGTAATGAGCTTCATATCCCTGTTTAAACTTTGCAGCACGAGAACATTACACGGCGCAAGGTCAATTAAAACGCACTTCACAGGAAATGATGAAAATATCTAAAACGAGGATTTAGATGAACGGCACTAGAAGGCCAGACTTTAAAGCTTACCAGACACGCAAAATATCTGGTTCTGTCTGCAAAAGAAGTACTGTCCCAACCTAAAGCTGGAAAAGGAGCTCAGAAACGCGGCATGGTAAAATGAATGAAAATGCGAGACCACCGGTACACACACAGGGTGGCTTGACCGGATTACTACAAGTCGCTAAATATACGCTCGTTCCATAACTTAAAAAAAAAAAAAGGAAAACAGGTTTTAGCAAAATCCTGGAGAAGAATGCGCATAAAATCGGGCAAGTTGTTGGACAAGCAACAATCAAACGGCGGCGACATCGCCGTGCGTCAAACGAAGCATGATTAGGCATGGCCTTTGAGATCTGTAAGCGCGGCATTCTAATGCAGAACGCGGCAATCTCAGAGGTCATACAAAAGTGCGCAGTGGAAACATTTGATGAGAATCGCATACTTCCCGTGTCTTGTACTACCGCGACAAGGCCAACACCAACGCAGAACTGTGCCTGTATTTCCCCAGAAGCGAGGTGGACTGGCGCGTCGTTCAATTTCATAACGTGAATGAAAATTATTTCTCCTTCCTCGGCACTGGAATGCTGTGAAGAAATAGACGTTTTGATTGAACATCTAAACAGTTCGTGCAAGCATTACGTAAAACCAGCACAGTCATGAAAGAAAGCGAAAAAAGCAAGAGCAACCTTCTTGCAAAAAATAAAAAAAAATATATATATATATATATATACTTGCTACAACTTTACAAACACGTTCATATCTTATGCTGGGGCTAACACAAGTACATTTAACCCCATGCATTATATCTGTATAAATTGAATAACAAATTCAAATGGCACATTCCAGTGGGAACCTTGCATTAAGCGTTTGACGTGTAAATTTACCCATGAATGCACATGTACCATTCAATGCCTTTTGGGGAAATGGTCGAGCCGTCCATCACTGCATGAAAACTATGTTCAACTGGAGAGCAACTTCCTCCTCCTTGGCCTTTAAGACAACGGAATTGACAGGCAGATTGGCACTCCAAGCTGTTTGCCTCCATGCGAGAAGAACGTCTCCCAAGTCCTTGTGCGCAGCCATTCTCACCTTCTACTTCGGCGCAAAATTGCTATTGTTCAACGCAGCAGTTATCCGCACCTCCTCTTCTATATCTGTCAGCGTACTCTTAGGTATTCCAAACTTGACAGCTACTTTAGTCGTGATAGCTTGCCAGCACTCGCTTTGGACAATATTTCCACCTTTGAAAGTGCAATAGGCTTTGTTTTATTGCTCGAAAGACCAGACATCGCGGCCCTTACAACAAAGTGAACAGTGTACACAAGCACTTACCAAACACAACACTAAATTTCTCTGCAAAGCATGCCAAGAACTACTTCAATTGCCTTAGTGCAAATGTACTCCTACTGTTCCATGTCTTCAATGGAACTGTTATGGTGCAGCTCCATCGAAGTTAGAACACAACAAAAAGTAAGGAGTTTAAGCCTTGCTTGGAGACAGATTTTTTTTTTTTTTCTGCTTAGCCGGATTCTGTGACAGACTGAACTGACCGAAGGCATGCACTACCCTTTTGCGGTTTACACAATGACTATTTCCACTAAAAGCATTGTACAAGTGTCACTCGACGACCTACTGCACGACTTACTGTCACTCGCAGAAAGTTTAACTGTGGATAAACATAAGTGTAGTAATCGGTAACATGTTTTGTGCAAGCACGCTCCGTTTTCATAAACGTCATATACTAATTAGACACGCACGCCTTTCAGAACAATCAACATTTAGTTGTCATAACAGCGGTACGAAGTTAGCCAATGTGAGGCATAGTGCTGGACGTCACCTTGTCACACACTATTATATTGCAAGTATGGAATCATTAGCATGAACTGAATTATATTCCTCGGCTGGTTTAGTGCACAATCCACCAAAAGACCTTTATTTCTAGCAAGCTGCCAAAACACAACTAGCTGCACAGCATGCTTGCATCTTAACACCCTCAGGAACATATCTGCTGTAAGCAAACCAATCAAGTGACTACACTACGAATTTCGGCACCATGTATTTTATTTCACTGCATGTTAAACTAAACAAACATCTGTCAGATGATTAAAAAAAAAAAAGTTGTATATATGTACAATGCGAATGTGTGATGTAGTCCAAGATGTAAAAATCGAAAGCAAATTTTTGAAGATAGTCCATTGCAGCTGAAGTGGATGCTATGGTACAAGTTACCCACGCAAAAGGATGCCTCATGTCACTGCTTTCACGAAGAGCAACTTATTTTGACTGCCTTTACGTATGCAATATGCAGCTGAAGCAAAGTACTTTAATTTAGGATTCAACTTCTGTGTATGTGAACATATTATTTGTTAGGGTCATGATGCTTAATATGAGATGGCTGGAGGCTGTGGGAAAGTTACCATGAATGAATGTTCAATCAAGAGAACAGTAATGGCGAGGCCAGTGGGATGAAAAAAGAAAAACATGTTGCTCTGCCTAATTGCAGCAACTCTGAACACAGCCCCCACACTGGTGCTGCACTCCTCAAATGACGTCTTGCTTGCACACCTGGGAGGAGAAAACGAAAAAGATTCGCATCAGATGAAATTAACCATTACTCATAAGAACTCATTCACAGGACACATTTGAATATAAATGCTACAACCGTAACCTAAAGTGTATGTTAAAAGCTGCAGGAATCTCCTCAGTCCTGTCAAGATAACCCGAACTAACTAATCACTGCAGCTGCAAGAATATGTTTTATTCATGGGTGGGGGCAGCACAAAGAACAAAGACTAAGAAAGCCAGACGGCAAACACGTACTGAACGGCAAACTGAAAGTTTCTTGCGAAAAAATAAAATACATACAGAAGACTTCAGTTACTTTGATCCCGAATGAAAGTCCCGGCCGGGGCCCATGCATTTCTATGGGCTCAAACTAGTAGTTATCTTAAACTTGGCTAGTCTGCACACACGCGCCTGATCACTAAGATGGGGACCCCAATGACCCTTTCGGTGGCAGTGTCTGCCTCGGTGGAGAGACACCGCATTGAACACGTTATCTGCCGTCGAAAGCGCCTATTTTCAACCTGCCCTAGGAAGATTTTTAAAGCAATAACGGCAGCTCACAAAGTTCGATTAAGGTATTTGCCCGATTCTAACACTCACCATTTTTTTTTAAAATTGGGCCGAAAGTTGCCTTGACGGTGCAATCATATAGTACAAAACCAAAATTGTGTTCACGAATTTTGCATAGTTTACCGCATAACACAGGCGCATTGCAACAAAGCTGAAAACAGGGTGGCCACCATTGTGCTCATTTTGCTTGCTAAAAAATTGGGTGCACATTCTACTTTGTTTAGGAGCTGTAATGTCCATTTCTGTGTTAGCTTCATACTTTCAAAACATATAAAACAGGCACACTTTGGATTCAGGAGTGCGTCAGATTTGGGCCAATACTGCCAAGCGAATCAGCGCTGTGTTTTGATGTTTCTTCTGAATCTTGTTTAATTCAACCTGCCAGGTGATTCGATCACTTTCATCGGTCCTGTCAAGGTCAAATTAATGGAAGTCGACTGCATATATACACTGAGCACATCACATGATTCGCAATCAAATGGACAGCAGCAAGAAGTGGCTAAAAAAGCAAGGCTGACAACATTTTCATTTGAACTACACAAATCAGGCATACAACAATGCCAATTGCTGGTTAAGTAGGTATAGCTACCAGATTAGTACAAACCACGGAGTAAGATAAGACAGGAGCGCCGACTCCGCTCGTCTGGAAGGGACACATTCTGAAACGCCAGTTCCTGCTTCACAGCGTGTTCATCAGATGGCGCTACGAATGAAGAAAAACTGCAGCAGAGAGGCGGGCCCAACAAACCGAAGGAGCAAAGGCGCGGAGACTGTCTCGCGGCGCCTGCTTGCCTATCCGTTTTGTCATCTGCTCCGCGCACGCCCTGAAGCCTGTTTCACATGGTGCGATTTTGCAGTGCGTTTTTCGCAGCTGCGAAATTCGCAATCCCGTTTCACATAGATCTACGGCAGCTGCGTTTTCGCATAATCGTTAAGCATTCTGACTGGCGATGAGGTATGAGCGAGCCGCTTACTATTGGTCGTCTGTTTCCACCGCTACAGTGGCTACCACCGCATCTGCGTTTTTCGCAGAGAAGTTCAGCACGCCGAACATCGAAAAAACGCACGCACGAAGGGTCCGGCGGCCCATTTTCCGCAGCTGCGAATTCGCAGACAAAATCGCACCATGTGAAATGGCCTTGACGCCTGTAGCGCACATAGCTCTTGCGGTTCACGGAGTGCAGGGGAAAAAAGTCATGCATCATTTTATTTATTTTATACAGGCCAAATGCAGGGCATTTGTCAGGTGGCCTGCATGAAACTTTACAAGGCACAGGAACAGAAAATAACAAATTACGGAAACTAAGACGGAAAGAAAAACTATAGCAAATGGTAAAGGCGATATAATGGCAGTTCGGGTGGTCTCAAGCAATGACAGACGACAGTGAAAAGAAGTTTTATGCAAAATCTGACGTTTATCACTCTTTTTATCTGAGCACGCATCAAGTGCTATGATGCTTCGCTTGCTTATTTGTTTCTCGCGGTGCTTTTCGTG